>NC_056744.1:755471280-755491280 GCF_019279795.1 Protopterus annectens
GGACATGACTAAGACTCATCAGAATAATTTTTCATTAATAGGTCAGGTACTGCAGCAGCCATTTAGGAGTGGAGAGAAACAAAGAAGTGATTCTTGCTTGCTTCTTCCATGGGGCAGGTTGCTGATTGTGTCACAGTATGTGTCTCCCAATAATGTATCCCTGGTGGAGATAGAAAACCAATAGGAAACTGTCTGCTCAAAGCAGGGTGTGAATTCCTATGGGAGGTACACTACTCCTGGAATTGAATGACAGCTCCACGCTGTGACCAGTGCATGTCTACCTCTGGGGTGCTTGTACAACATGCAGAAAGCATAAACATCCCTGATGCTTACTTCTCTAGCATATGTGCTGAGAGTGATTCTTGCTGATTTGGGAATATATGGGCAGTGTTGTGGTGATTCACCTGCCCGGATATTCAGCAGGGATAGTAGGACCCTCTCCAAAAGGGAAAAGACATGCATTTTTGTACTGCAGAATGCTGAAACCCTGTATACATTGCAAAAACTGTAGAAGCATGCTAACAAAACCTATTCTTGCAGAGAATACAGGAAGTACCTCTACAACATAGATGTTGGCAATGGGGAATGTTAAATTCTTAGAGGACCTCAGCAAACCAGTCTGTTCTTTCCCTCTATAAATATGTACTAAAATTGAAAAGCAAATGACATAATTAGAGGGTTTGGAATGCTTTATGCAGGAGAATAGAAGATAAATGACTTATCCATGGATGTTCATAGCAAGTGATCTCAAAAGACTTTTGAAGAGTTTAGGGAAATAATAATCCTCTGATATTTTTTCTGATTTATTTTGTCTGTTTAGACATATCGATTTATATGTGTGTTTCTTTTTGCTGGAAGAGAAGTAGAGCATCTTTGGGCAAGAACTTGGGAGTTTCTGAAAGCATGGCAACTACAATCTGGGTTGAGTTTTGGCTAAGCCCAGCCCAACCAAACACTTGCGCACACACACACACACACACACACACACACACACACACACACACACACACACACACGCACGCACGCACGCACGCACACACACACACACACACACACACACACACACACACACACTCTGTCACATTCACACAGAAACACACACACCAAGGAGGCTATCACAGATGGAACCAGGGATACAACCGATATCTGTAGTGTGCATGGCATAGGCAGTATAGTGGTTCAGACATAAAGATGATTTTTTTTCAAAGCATGTGTATTCTATTGCACAAGGTCCTTTAGTGCAGTTAGTTAAGACTTTTGAAATATTTTTGTCACATCTTTTGGAAAGTTGAGTTTGCTAATTTTTCTGTGTCATACTAAGTAGTACTTTTGATAATGTCATATCATCTTTTCAGCCGTAAGTCTTAAAATACTGTTTTCTATTCATGTCAAGAGAAATATAGAACAAGCAGATAAATAAAATTCTGTTAGTGTGCTTATTATATAATTTCTGCATTGAGACAGTAAAATAATTCAAAGTTAGGACTATATTTGATTATAGAAAGCATGTACAGATATAATAGCACACAAAATGAGGTGGGAGGAATCCATCTCTATATCATCTTCTGAGCCTTAGGAGTCCTGTTTCAAACTCATTGCAAGCACAAGTAAACAGTTTGCTTAAAATGTATAGGGAATTTGCCACATGAAATAAAAAGAAGTTTGGTAAAAGCACTGGAAAACAGTCTGTGATACTTAGAGTAAATAAGGTAAGTATGTGCAGGTGTAGGTGTGCTGTGTATATGTGTGTATGTGTGTGTGTGTGTGTGTGTGTGTGTGTGTGTGTATATATATATATATATATATATATATATATATATATATATTGTTGTTGTCATTTTGAATCCGCTTCAGTTGACCATTTAGAATGTGGACCTGAAATGCTGAATCTGGAATGCTGAAAAGTAAACCAAAGCAAAAATGAATACATCAACAACCGTGGTTCGATGCATTTGACATAGCAGGACGTGACGTCACTCACCTCCTGCTATGCTCATTAATGTACCAGTAAACTCTACAGCCAATGATATGTTAATGCTACTATTTTGCAAGGGGGCTATGCCCCATTGCACCCCCCATTTGGGGGGCTGTGCCCTTCACACCCCCTGCACATTAAATATACCAACTCTGAGATCACACTACAGTGAGGAAATGGGCTAATTCCCTGTTTCTGACTGAACCACGATCTCCCTGCAGTGTCGAACCCAAATGTTCAAATTACACTACCCATTTGCTGTAACGTAGTCGATACATATTGGTTCAACATTCTGCTGACTTGAAAACTGCAAGTCGGACACATGCTGGTCGACCAATGCAGTTTCAAGGTTTTCAATGTAAATCTGTATATATACTGTATTTCCCCGAAAATAAGACCGGGTCTTATATTCTTTCTCCCGGCAAAATGCGCATTGGGGCTTATTATCAGGGGATGCCTTATTTACCCGCACCGTGCAACAATCTTAACTTTATTCAGTTATTGATGTACAAAAATTTACATTAATTAATGAACACAAATCGACATTTCTTCATGTACAAAAATTGGCATTTATTCATGTACACAAATTGACATTTATTTTGTACTTTTCTATTATTGGACAGCAGTTCTAATAATGGGTTGACAGTTGTGTGAGAATTCTACATAATCAGTGCAACAAACATTTCAACTCCAGAATATCTGCACCTTGGCTTTCACAGTTATTCATATACAGTCATGTCATCTTTTTCTGGGACACTGTCATAAGTGTCCAACCCCCGAATTTCGGCCTGAATTTCTTGCGACTCCATTTTTTGTAGCAACATTGGCCCCAGTCTGTTATGCCTAGCAATTGAGCTCTCCTTAAATGAGCACTGCTTGTCCAAGTAGCCTGCTCGTAGTGCATTGGCAACACAGCTGTCAGTGATTTTATCCCATGAATTTTTCACCCAAGTCACGACCTCTTGCAGGCTAGGCTTCACAAAGTTTCCATGCTGATTTCTCTCCATTCTGTTTTCAATGTAGTCATTGAGTTCCATGCACAAAGGGTCCTTGAATGGCTTGTTTATTGCAATATCAAGAGTCTACAGATAGGCAGTCTTTCCTGCAGGAATCATTATTTGATCTATTCTCCTCTGTGCTAGGAATTTCTTCATTTCTTTAGCGCGGTGAGTGCTGGCTGAATCCCAGTCTAGCAGACCTCTTTCGCCACCTCGCAAAACAAGTGGCAGCATTACATCGACCCACTTCCTTATAACTTCTTGTGTGCACCAGGCTTTTTTGGTTTCAAAAATGTAAATGCTTGAAACACATTTAATCTTATCTTTTTTGCCCTTACTAATGATTAGAGGTGGGGTTTTCTTTCCACCTGGATGAATTGCCAAAATACAGTGAAACATGTACACTCTCGTAACCAGTGGAGGGAATGTAGATTGACAAGGTACCCCTCTGATTAATTGTTGTTTGAGATCCTTGGCCCATAAACACTGCAGTTTCATCCATAGCAATCATGTTGGAGAGTTGGTATTTAGAAAAGTCAATGCCATCAACAAAGGGCTTGGACACAAGTGCACGTTTGATAACTTCAGTATTTTCCAGCTTGAACAGTGTTGTTGATCTTCTTAGAGACAGTTCTTATCACTGAAGGAAGCCATCCAGCCAATGTTGTGATGCTTTGAATTCTTCTAGGGATATGCTTGAATATTAGCCCTGTGCACAACCAAAGCCTTTGCTCTCCTGTTAGCAATCTACTCACAGATGATGTCTTCAAGCTCAGGAAATAAAGGTTTCTGACCTGATCCACACTTACACTTCTTAGCGTTTCCCTCATCAGCCCATTGACTGAGGTTAACATACACTGCTCACTATTGTCAGACCATTCGGAGATCTAACTTCTTCTCCATACAGAAAGCCATCAGGTTCTTTCCATGGGAGTCCTCCACAATTCCTTTCTTGTACTTGACGGAATAGCTCTTTCTTTTTGCACTCATCTTGTCTCGGGGTTAATTGAAGACTTACGCAAATGGAGTGGCAACACAAAATGGCGCCGGTTATGAAGAGAAGACACTGCCACAGCTGCTCGTTACCATGAGCGTGGGCTTCTCACGCGTTATCTGTACTTTGACCAATCAAAGTATACCTGCGTGGGTTTATGGGCCAAGGATCTCAACCATCAACTGTGAGTGATGATTAGGTTACAGTAAAAATCATAACTGGGGCTTATTTTTGGTGTAGGGCTTATATCATGAACACCCTGGAAAAACCATGCTAGGCCTTACTCTCTGGTTAGGTCTTATTTAGAAAGAAATACGGTGTGTATATATAGCTCTATATATATATATATATATATATATATATATATATATATATATATATATATATATATATATACACATATACATATACATGTGCATATATAGTGTGTCGAGTGTCATTAAGGCCAATATTAAGGTCACTTTTCAGAGTTACAGCTAACAGTCAATTTTGGTCAGGTGTATGAGTAAACTAGAGCTTGTACTCGGTCAGCAAAAGACATGGCTGATAGTTTTGCAAGATTACCACAGTATAAGGGTTGAAGAATATTCCCTTTCCCAGTATTGTGCAATTTTGAAGTTAGACTATATAAGTAGAAAAGGATGTTGGAGGTGCTGAGGGACTTGCTCCACTGCCAAAAAGATGGTTTTAAAGTTGCAAGACATGAGTATATTCTTTGGAGCATGTACATTACAATGTTGACTTATTTTTCATTTTTTTTCAGTTGATGTTATTCACATCAGTATTTGGGTTTTTATTGTTTAAGTATGTGTGTGTCTGTATATATGTGTAAATATATAGATAGAAAAGTAGATGGATGTGTATATATATATATATATATATATATATATATATGTACACCTCAGCAGTGGATGTGTCAAAACGGATATAAACATAAATAGTACTGTAAACGGCATTGTGATATGATGCATTAATATTATGTCTTATAAAAATTTCAGCATAGAAAATGTTATGCTGTTAAGTGAACTAATCAATGCTAATGCATTTATTTGTTGTGATTTTAGTCACTTTTCAAAGTTACAGCAATCAAGCAGTTTCAGCTGAGAGTTTCTAGAGCTTATAGTCATTATCCTAATGGTAGAAGGTTAGTTGCTGCAGTTCTAGGGAAGATGAACACTACTGGTGAGAGCAGTAGCTGTTTTTCATTGGTTCTTTCCTTTCCCCTGTTAACTTTATATTGCATGGCACTGTACTTAACTCAGCAAAGTTGAAATGTGTAGTCCACAGATGCATGCACTTTTCCTAACATAACCAGCTCATCTACACCCACAGTAAATAGGCTGTTGCTATATACAGGTGCAGCAAACTGAGATTAGCTGTATAACTCTGAAGTAAGTTCTTAGCACCCTAAAACTAACTTGTAGAAGCCTCTATCTGTGTTACATTGCACAAATTACTCTGCATCTATTGTAGATAAACTCAACACTACTGTTATGCAAAGGTCCCAAGCTGTGATTATTACAGTCATATATAAACTCAAGTTATGGATTTCTACCTAAACAGATCTCCATCTAAAATGCCACTATCTACCCTTTGACCGATAACTATTTCAATAGACTATAAATGTATATTTTATTTATGTTTGCATCTCTCTTAATATCAAATCATGTTTTACTCCATACTAAACAAAATGGAAGACCAGCCTACCTATCTTTCCTCTGTTGCCAGTCTCATAGCAGTAGGTACTCTGCTAAAGTGGTGCAGCCACTGCCATATGTCACAGATGAAAAACTCTTCCTAGCACAGGTAACTCTACTTATGAGATGTGCAAATACTTAAGAGATATGGTGGCCTCTCACTCATACAAAAACATAGATTATGAGCTTCACACTAGCACACCATATGCCATGCACCTAATTCTGACACGTAATGTAATGTCATATTCTGATACTGTAAAGGGATTCTTACCTAAGCCTTCTAGACTCAGTAAAAATCAAAATCAAGCATAGCATCACATAATATCTCAACTTCAGAAGAGTCACCATGATTCAAAAACCACAGTTCTAATGCACCAGACCTCTCTAGAACAAAACTGTTTTACTTATTGATGACTCCATAGTGAGACATGCAGATTCTAAACATAAATAGACTGTACAAAGACAGACTGACAGTGAGTTGTCTTTCAGGTGCCAGGATAGCAAAGATCTCAAGGGCCAATAGGACTGTTATAACAGACAAATATAATCATGATATGGTAGTTGTATATGTAAGGGCTAATGGCTTGGGGTGAAAATCTCTAAGGGAGGTGTAGACATGGCTGAGCTCTTTATGAATGTCAAAAATGCAGGCAAGACCATGTTACTGAATGTAGTCTTCCCTTCCCCACAAATGATGTATAGATACAAAGAAAAGATGATTGGCTTCAAGAATTGATTAAATAATTGGTGTCATTTTAGGGAGACAGAGTATCTGTTAGGCTGGAAATAGATGTATGACAGTCTTCCTTGCTTTACAGCCCATGTTCCAGTTGTTTGTTTTTTGGGAAAAGCTCAGTTAAAGAATATTCCAAGGCAACAGATATATTAGACCAAGATCAGATTAAGGAGTTGCTGTTCAATGTTAGAAGTCTAAATAACAAGCTGCCTGAACTTGAGGCACTCCTGCATTTGGAAGACATCTGTACATGTGCAATGACTGTAACATGATTTAAAAGTCCAGAGAGGACATCCTCCATACCAGGGTTTGACATATAAGATGCTTTCAGACACAGTGGCAGCTGTGGTGCTGTGTCCATATTTGTCTGAGATCATATCACCTCCAGACTGATTCCAGAGACTAATAAATAGAAGCCATCAAACTCCAAAATCACACTAAACAAAATTTGTTATCAGTTTATTGCCTGTTCCATGTTCCAAAAAGTTCATGCTGTGCTCTTAAACATCATACCTGAGCTCCCCACAAATATGAAATCCATCATTGTGGGAGACTTTTTCTCTCTCCATGCATTCACTAGATCATCTAGCATCCATGATCCAGTACCATGGTTAGAACCATATCTGTAATTCTCTACTCTATAGTACAGTCTTGCCTCAATTGGCTGAAACCCTCATGGTCTACAACTTCAATCAAATCCCCATTCTTTTCTGCACTGGAGCATAGAATTACCCATTCTTTTCCTTTTGCCGAGTTAGGTAACTCATAATTATAGGCATCATTATCCTGCTCCAGTCTTTATTCTCTCTCTGTTAACCTCTCATATTCTTCATCTTCCCTTAAAACTCCTGGGAAAATACACTTTATAATCCATCAGCATTCCCCATCACCACCACCTTAATTGTCATGGCACATTGAATTAAAGCATCATAGAATATCTAAGGCTATTGGGCCATGTGGCTATATACACCTTACAAGTGCTAACCTTTAGACCTTACTTTCTTTTTCAAAAAGTGATAGGGCAGTCATACCTAGGGTGAATTTATGAATACCCATCCGAATGTCTAGTTCCTTCCTAAGGGAAGAGAGGTTGTCACAGGCTTCATCAGAAGAGGACGTTTGTTCCAGAGAAGGGGTAGCTGTTGCATGATAAATATAGCTGTCCACTATGATTTATTTATTTGATGAAGCAGGTTCAGATCTCTGGTTTTAGTATTCACAGAACTGTTTAATGTGTGGAGTAATAAGAGATCTTAGACGGCTGGATACATAACGGCCCAGAAGGTAAGATACAGATCAGCCCTAAGGAGTCTGTAAGACAAGGAATATAGGGAAAAGGGCTACAGCCTATCTTGATAACTCAGGTCCTTGAGTCCTGTGATCTTTTTTGTGAGCAACCTTTGGGCTCTCTCTAACTGCTTATTTATTAAGATACTTTTCAAGGTGGTCATTGTATTCTATAATAGGCATGAGCAGTGTGGAATAAAGAGGGGTCAAGACTTCTTTGGATCAAGAAAAAATACCCGTTGTGATGAGCTGTGCCTGACAGAAGCAATTTTAGACCATTGTTGCAACATGATGGTCAAAGGACAGGGTGGTATCTACCCATTTTCCAAAATCCATCACAATATCTTTGTGTGAAGTGAGAGGATTTTTTATACTATAAGCTGGATGGAGGGTTTGTTTACCAAATGAAACAATACTACATTTTTAGTTTATAGGTTTAGCCCATTGTCAGTTCACCAGCTACTAATATGTTTAAGTTCACTTTGTAACCTCTGCATATCAGAAGGGCATTAAAGTATAACACCCAGTTTACAAAATGTGGATTATGCTTTACAGACAAATGAAACCTTAAAGGCAATGAAGTATAGTACCACTCTTCTACTAAGCTAATTAACCTGAATTAATTTGTGTAACAACCTAAAAATATAACACTACCAGAAAAGTTGCATGTGGCCATGGATTGAGTGGATGATAGTCTGAGTGTCTTCTAGCAGAAAAAGCAGACGCAGCTGCTGGGTCTACTACTCATGCTTACATGCTATTAGCTTACTGTCACTTGCTTTAAATGGTAAGTTCCCCATCTGTGACTAACCCAGTCCTAGTAAACTGCATAGCTCTCTGAGAGCCCTAACTCTAGCTCTAAAATTCTCACGCATTCTTAAGCTGAGACTGAATCTTTACCCCAGTCATATGGCTGAACTCATTTTCTCTCCATAAACTTAAATTCTACTTAACCCTAAAACTTCCTTCCTGCTTCCTACACCTAAATTCCTTGATTTCTGCCTAAAACACTAAAACCCCCCTTCCACTCACTAAATCTGAATTCTTCAATTGTTCCTTCACCCTAAACTCCTCCTACACTCCTTAACCCTAAATATTCCTCCCAGTCACTCAACCTAAATCCCCCTCCTAATCACTGCCTAAACCTAACATCTAAGCTTCTTCTACCTCACACTTTTACTCAAATTCAAGTGTGTGTTTTGCAATTTGCAGCTGCTCCACTCTCTCTGCATGGCTGATGTGCCTTATCTAAGCACATATTCTAGCCTGTATGTCACTGGAAGCCCATGTGAGATGTTTGACTCCCTAGTTGTGAAAATGTGCTGTGTGAGCAGCTGCAGCTACTCCATTTCTAGCAAATCTGCAGATGCTGCTATAGGAAATAATGAAATTGAAAGTGTGGCTTTTTAACACTAATAAGTCTCGTGTATGAAAATTTGCACAAAGGCAGGAGGCAGTC
Source organism: Protopterus annectens (assembly GCF_019279795.1). Taxonomy (NCBI): domain Eukaryota; kingdom Metazoa; phylum Chordata; order Ceratodontiformes; family Protopteridae; genus Protopterus; species Protopterus annectens. Next base: position 755,480,427 of record NC_056744.1, read on the forward strand.
TTTCTGACTATGGCTGTAATCAGAAAATGGCAGGAAATTACTCATATAAGTAGTATGCAAACCACTAAAAATGCATTTAAAGTATGCCCTAATGGACTGCTTCATTGCAGCATTGCTCGGGACTGTATTTGATTGTACAAAAATCATTGCTGCCAAGTATTGCTCTGCATGACCAATATATGACCAAGTGAAGTAGCACAGAATGTTTTTTGTAGAACACTAGAATCATCAGCAAACAACAAAGGATTTCAAGATGAGAGAAAGACATCAGTTTGTCAAATTGGGTTCACAGACAGGAAACAGAGAACAATATTAAGTGAGGTAAAATATGTGTTAGTTAAGTCATGATTGAAGATACCAGGCAGAAAAAAAACAGGCTGTCTCTCCTCTACAACCTCTATAGCAATGATTTTGTTGTACATGTCAATGTCTGTCCTGCATTTTATATACATATACTCAGAGCCCTGCAATAAAATGGCATTATGATGAGATAAGGTATCCAAGTAGAATGTACAATTACAGGAATAAGATTATTATAATTTATTGATATATATATATATATATATATATATATATATATATATATATATATGTATGTATATATATATATATATATATATATATATATATATATATATATATATCTATGTATATATATATATATATATGTGTGTGTATATATATATATATATATATATATATATATATATATATATATATATCTATATATATCTGAGTGTGTGTGTGTGTGTGTGTGTGTGTGTGTGTGTGTGCATATGTGCGTTATAATTTGTTTTAATGGTTACATTTTATTTTTTATCATTTATTTTAATGGTTATATTTTATTTTTTAATCAAAATTACAATAAAATGCAACAAAATCTTGAGGTTATGAAATACATCGGTAGCAATGAATATATAAAAGTAGCAATTTACAACTAACATATTGTACTGTCTGCATCAAAACTAAAGATTGCCTGTAAATTTGACAAAAAAAATCTCATATTTGTCTCTGAGGTAAGGAAAAATGGGAGTTAATGTATATATATATATATATATATATATATATATATATATATATATATATATATATATATATATATCAGCATGTATTAAAAATGAAACAGACTTGAACTGAGTCATGTATTATAGATAACAAGCAGACATAAGTAAAAGAACGTAAACTGTAGATACATAGGTTTAGTTGATTAAATACTTGGGTTAGTTATTATAGAACAACATATTAATATTTCTCAAAATATTAGAACATTTCTCTGTATCATAAAGAAGTTTTAGATGAATTTTCAAGATGATAATGCTGGTTTATAACAGTGCACTGAAGCATAACAGAAATGTCTTTATTATTTATTCAGTGTTTGGTGACAAATGACTTCATCCAAGTTGAATTTAAGACAGTTGTGTTCAGTGATACTGTGTGTCAACTATATACTCTGCCAACAGTTACACCATTTACAATGTTTATTTTTAATAGCATATAATTTTATGCATGTACGTGTGTGTGTGTGTGTGTGTGTGTGTGTGTGTGTGCATGCGTGTGTGTGTGTGTGTGTGTGTGTGTGTGTGTGTGTGTGTGTGTGTGTGTGTGTGTATGCATGTATGTATGTATGTATTACTTCACTGGGGTACAATACTGATCTGGCTTGACCATTTTCAGATTTAGCCTGAAATTTAAAATTACATGCAAAAATAAGTGAATACATATAATAACAAAGTGAATACATTAAATTATGAAACAATTCCACACAGCATTTTGTAAGGAATGTATGGTAGAGTTTGCTGAATATTACATAATATAGTATCAATGTCATTTAACAAAGGCATACATGTACAACTATGGAAGTAATAAAATAGTACAAGTTACACAGCTCACTAATACAATAAGAAGATAACAGAGGTCTGATCCTATCTGTGTGGCATTTCCTTTGCTCAAGCATTTACACTTGCTTTCAATTATTTTATGAATTTGAGGAAACAGAGGGCATCATGTATTTGTTTGTGGAAGGATTCCTAGATACTGGGGGCCGTGATGAAAAAGGAGTGTTCTGTCTTCCTTCTTAAGATATTGCATGGGGGTAAAATGGCTGGGAGAGAAGTGTAAAGGGAGTTGAGGCTGTATAGAGGTTTTTTTTTCTAAGAGTTTACTGTTAAAGAAAGGAAAGGATTCCATGTTGATGAGTTTAAAAATCAAGGAAGAGCGTGATTATTTGAGGAATGGGCAGCCAGTTAGCTTTTCCACAGGTGTAGCTAAGGTTGACTCTACTGGGGAACAGGGCTACAAATCTGTGGATGTTATTAGAAAGGTTTTGGAGTAGGATTGTTATTTTTTTTTTTGAGATGGTAACAATTAAAGGAAGAGCATGTTCAATTTGTGGGAAGAAGACACTTTTGCCAATAGCAGACTTACTTTAGGGACTGGATGTGTGAGATTTTTCTGGCTCAGAATAGAAGTTTGAAAGCACAGAGAAGAGTCTGGTCTGAATCCTAAGTATCTGTGGGCATTCATATTATCTAGGGTTCCTTTTTTACTGAGTATGATGCACAAACTGTTGGAATATTTTTTTATTTGTTTCTGAAACACTACAAACAGCATATGTTTTTATTTTATGCTAAGATGCACTTTGTGCTGGTTAAGCCACTGAGTAAAATTTTACAGGTCTGTTTGTAGCACTCTGTACTAATGGAAGTGGTGGGGTCAGATGTGTAGAGGACCATATCATCTGTGTACAGCTAAAGGGTTTAGTTGGGGAGGTCAGTGGGAAGTTTGGTAATGTATAAAATAAATAAAAATGAAGACAGCATAAATCCTTATAGGGCACATTTGTTGAAGGGGGTTGTATTTTTATTAACTTGAATTTTTTATTTTTGTTTAGGTTGATATCTTTTAAATACAGTACATGAGAAAAGAAATATATAACATGTATACAGTCTTAAAACTAAATAACTTCATAACATTTTGAAACTATATACAATGGTGCATATACAGATTATGACATAATTGGCCATTATATAAAGAATAATCATAATGTTGTATATTTTTGTTCATTTTCTCAAGTATTTCCATCACTTTCATCCAAAAGCTGTAGTAATATGTAGGTCTGTTGGTTCTATTCTTCAGAGTAGTAATTTCCATACTTCCAACTGTTGATGCAAAGTTTTTGAATTCTTTAAAGGTAGGAGAAGTCACACTTTTCCAATGAATGGTGATAATCATTCATGCTAAATAATATTCATAAGATTGACAGATTTTTTTTTTGGAACACACTTGGGTATGGGAGAATTAAATAATATCATTGACTTTGTTAGCTGAAAATTGTCATTAAAAATTATCTGAAAAAAAATTAATATTATTCCAGTACTCAGTGAGGCATTTACATCCATAAAAAATATGTTGCTACTCAGCTTTTAATTTTCTCTCACATCTCCAACATAATTCTTCATTGGCAAAAATTAAAGTTAATTTATGAGGTGTAAAAAAACTCCTATGTAAAAATCCCCAAGTAAATACTTACCGATAAATTGATAGTGTTGAATGTTTTGAGGATTTAAGAATATTTTTTTTCCTCTTCAGATGGGGGATGATCGTTTATTAGTGTATAATAATTCCAATATGTCTTGGTATGGTATGTTTTATGTTTTTTTAACAATTTTGTAAATGTTAGATAAATGACCATTACCTTGGTAGGGTTGATTTGTAATTATTATAAAGTATTCAATAAATTTAGGAGTATCTTGTCAGACAGAAGCTTGCATTAAATCTACTTTATTTGTAAGATATTGTCTCAGGCTTTGTAAAAGTAACCATCAGTCCTTATCTAAGTTATATTCATTGATTATTTGATCATTGGTTAGAACTTTTCCCAGTTTTATTAATTGATGCCAGAAAATTAAGGATCTCTCTTTGAGTATATTCATTTTAAGTATTTGAAATGTTTCAAAGTTATTAAATGTAAAAGGTATAGGAAAAGTTAGAAAAAGCATGAATTAATGCTTGGATTTTTATTTATACATTTCCTAAAGGTGGATAATGTAGAGTTTATATATTGTGATAATAATGTGATGGTTTTATTTCCTAAGATATAGTCTTTAAGCATCCAACAAAGAGGGGTAAAATAGATAGGCAATCTTGAATATGTGGATGTATTTTTTCTAGATAGAGCTGTTCATGAATTTGTTTCCATATGGGAGTGTAAGAAATGTTTATCCATATTGTTGCATCTTTAATAGCAGATGACATAATATATGTCTCAATATCTGGTAAGCTAATTCTATCATCCTGCCAGCCCGGTAGATGTTTATTTAAGGCAATTCAGAGCTTATTTGGAAGCCATAAGAAGTCTAATATTAATTTATTATATCTTTGAATAATACATCTGGGAGGAGGGATCGAAACATTTTGTATGAGGTACAACACTTTGGGAAAAGCTATTGATTTTATTAGAAATAATATATCTCCCATTGTAAATAAGTATTTGTTATAATTAGACATCATTAGTTCTATTTTATCTAGTATTGTATTATAATTAAGTATAATTAAATCATTTAAGTTTTCTGATATGTTAATGCCTAAATAAGGCAGTTTGCCATCTGTTACTATATATTTAGAGAATTTTTTACTTATGTGTTTTCCTTTTACAGTTGGAAAGTAAGATTTTTGTTTTGTTTTCATTGAACTGTAGGCCTGAAATATTTTGGTAATTAGTCATAGATTTAAATAATTTTTGTAAGGATTGATTAGTATCATATTAATGTAGGAAGATTATCATCAGCAAAGAGTTGGAGTTTTAAGTTTAATACCCTATTGATTTGTATACCTTTGATTTTATTATTTAGTCTGATGTTATTTGCAAAAGGTTCTATCAGCAAATAAAATAATAAGGGCGATAAAGGACATCCTTGTTTGGACCCTTTCATAATTAAAATGGGTCCTGATCTATGTGGTCCTAATTTGATGTAGGCTATAGTATTTTCATATAATGTATTAAAAGCTGTGGGAAATTTGTATTCATTTAGGACTAGTAAGAAATAGTTCCAATCAACAGAATTGAAAGTGCTATTGATATCCAAAGAAATTATATTTAAATCTAATCCTTTAATTTTGTTATAATCAATTAGTGTTAGGATTCTTTTAATATTTTCATAAGTGTTTCTTCCTTTTATAAAGCCTGTCTGATCTTCATGCAATAATAAGGGGAGAAAATGTTTGATTCTTTCTGCATAAATTGCCATGAACATTTTATAGTCTATATTTAGCAGAGTTATGGTCCTGTATGAAGAGCAAAGTTTTTCATCTTTGTCTGCTTTTAATATTGGTGATCTTAATGAATATTTCCATGAGGGAGGTATATTTATATCATGTTTGACTGTAGTGTTTACTTTTAATAGCAAGGTTAAGGCTCGGTTTGTAGTAATTTATACATTTCTGGTAATACGTTATCTGGACCAGGGGCTTTATATATTTTAAGTTTTTTAATTTGTGATTTTAGTTCATTCATGGAAATTGGTTTATTAATAATATCTATTTGTTCTTGTGTTAATCTGGTAAGAATATTTTCCTTAAGATATAGTTTAATATCCATTGAAGATATTTTTGGGGGGTTTGATGAATTATGTATATTGAAATGAAGTCTAAAGGCCCAAAATGCTATTTAAGTCTGTAACTTTCTTCTTTGTATGTGGATTGTATAACTGTTTTATTTGTTTAGATTTGATTATCTTTTTTGTTCTATTTGCCAGTTGTCTCTGGTAAGTGGGGTTTATAGTGTAAGAATTTAATTTAATTTTCTCAAGGTTAATCATAATTTTATGATGTAGTATTTCAGAATATTTATTACTGGTTTGAAGAAGTTCTGATACTAAGTCTGTATTACCCTTTTGTATCTCTAATTTGAGCTTGTCTGCTTTAATTTGTAATTCTACCATATCTTTATTCCATGTTTTCCTTTTATTAATATACCATGATAACACTTTGCCATAAGTATAAGCTTTTAGACAGTCCCAAATATATATTTCTGATATGTCTTCTGTATTGTTTATTTCAAGAAAAGTTATTTATTTTTCATAAAACTCTCTAAAGTCTGTTAATTTTGTTATATATGAAGGTATTCAAGTGATAGGGATTGTATTGACAGGTATAAGGTCTATTTCAAAAACTAAAGCATTATGGTCTGATAAAGGAGAATTTATAACTTTGACTGTTTCTATTTTTGTTGTGAAGTCATTAGATACATATATCCTGTCTATTCTCAAATGAGACTAATGCCTATGTGAGTAGAAAGTAAAAAATAGAGAATCTGGATCTGCAAGTTCACTGATATCCTTTATGCATGCTGTATCTGTAAATTTCTAAAGTGCTTCAGAAGTAGATATTCTTCTTTTAGCATTTGAATCTGTATCTTTATCATCTGTTGTACTGTTGAAGTCTCCTGCTAATATTAAACTACCTTTTGTTAAGTGTATTATTTCTTCAAAGCGATGATTAACTGTTTTAACTCCAGTTCCTAGAATACAATATAAATTGACTAGTGTGTAGATTTTCATATTCATTTCAATGGATACTAGGCAGATCATACCAGATGAATCATGATAGGTGTTAATTACTTTAGGTGTAATTGTTGTATTATGAATTAAGATAGTTACTCCTCTTTTCTTCTGTTTAAATTAGGAACTCACTAAAACTGTGTTATTACTGTTTAAACTATTTATATCCTTGTCCAAGAGGTGAGTTTCTTGTAATAAAACTAATTGGGGTTAATGTAGATTCAAGTATTTGAATATGCTTTTCCTTTTGTTACTACTATTCAGACCATTAACATTTATAGATAAACATTTCATGCTTTCAATCTATGTTTGAGGTTGCATAACAGTATGTGCATATAATAATGACTACTGAGTGTGAATTAAGAAAATGGTTCAAATATTTTTCTATATACAATTTCTGTATATTTCTGATAGACACCAAACTGGTAATAGCAAACAAACTTATAAACTTGAAAGTTCTACTGTAAAAAAATATTATTCACTACTATGAGGTGACTAGTAAAACTACCCAAGCAAACCCTCTAAGTCTGTCTAGTATGTGTAGGTCAGGTGCTCTTCTTTACCTCATATATTATATTGTCTTACACATATTTAGATACAGTTTCATATATTCAGCCTATATTGGAATGCATGACTTATTTCTAAATCAATAACTCATTCAGTTAATCATTTAAGCTGAAATAAGTTGTTAATATCTTTAACTTTAAAGACTTCTTAAAATATATTATCATGGGTATATAATCAAGTTCTGTAAATGTCTTGTGCAAGTAACTTGCATCTTATCTTATGATGCTATGTTAGATGTTTATATTTTTTGTGATTTATCATTGTAAATATATCATAAGTAGTAGAAATTAGGACCATATATAATAGTTACTATAGATTTGTATTATTAAGTCAATTGCAATACATATAATTCTAATAAACAACAATTTTAATAAATCACAGAGCCATAACAACGAGTAGGGTAATTATGTCTAGTTGTCTCAATAGATATTTTCCTATGTCTTGTTACAGCATCTCTCATTTTCTTCTGTTTGGATAATGATGAGGGCTGAGTCTTAATCATCTCCTCACAGTATATAGGCATTATAAACATTTCCAGATTATTAAGTGTTTTATATTTCAGTAATGTTAGATAATTTTACACAATGACTGATTACTATGAAGATATAGATGTTCTAGTAATATCTTAGTATGTATTGAATGAAAAATGAGTTTGCTTATCTTAACACAACAGACATAGATTTATCTCAATCAGATTTACTAGATAAGAAAAACATTTCCTTGCATCTCCCAGTCATGAATATATAAATAAGCAGAGAATTTTTTTTGCCCAATAATTGAAATGGTACAAGTTAAAGTAGAATTAGAATAACTGCATTAAACCTAGGAAATCATAACAACAGATGACCAAAATGTAAACATCATATCTTGGATGTATATGTTAAAAAATTATAGTTCTGTAAAGAGAGTGAAAACCCTTTATATACTTTTAACATAAAGTACTTTAAACATTTTTAACTTGAAAAAAGCACATTTTTATATTTATATATTCAAGACTGTTAATTGGTTATATTATTTTCCTATTGTATTTTAGCATATTTTCTGTTAAGCATCTATTTTAAGTTACATTTCTCAAAGGTTTTCCTTGTTTAGTACTATCCTGCAGACCAGGAGTCTCATATTTCCTGATATTCCTTTCCCCAATATCAGTTTTTATGATGTTTAATGTTTCATATGTGCTTGTAATATTATATTAAATCTCTTCTTTCACTTATCCTTCTTTTCCTGCTTACATATAAACATAAAATCATAAAATTATTAGTATCTGCTGACAAGTACAAGAGTAATATGGAAGGAAACATCTTAATAGCTCTAATAGCAGTAAGAGCAGCATATCCCCTAAAAATAAATTACACCTATATTTAAATGTGCCACCAATACATATAGCTCCTTACAAATTACAGAAGGAATTGTTACTGGGCATACTGCATGTGCTGTGAAGAGGACGCTTGACTGACACCAAAAAGTGAAACAACACTAATCTATGAACTTTGATCGTACTCCAATCCATGAATGATGTCCATTTCCATCATAGAACTGGAAACCCAAAAGACTTGTAAAATTTAATAAGTGGGTTCAGATTGAATAAACATTTTGTCGAAAAGCATGTTTATTTGCCAACTGAGAGCTACAAATAACAGCTGCCACCGTAATCTACAATTTATCGAAACACTGCCTTGCTCAATATTAGCATTTCAGTCTGACTGGCTCTATACTTTTTAACCATGTGGATTTTGTACCTTACACAATGAAATATCCATCTTCTCTCATTACAGACTGATGTCAACATGCAGTCAAAAATACTTTTCCATCTAATCGTTCACAAAATACTAGGAGGAAAATGTGCTTTGTGATTACAAACAACGAACATAAAAAGTGAAGACAAATCTTATAAACCTCATAGACTTGGCTGTCTGAGTAATTAAAGAGTTTACACATCTAGACAGTATTGTGCATCTGCCCTGTTTAGATATAATCAATACTGTTGACACTGTACCAGTCAGGATTCTAACAATGAATCACAGTAGCTGGTAAAGTAATCATTTGCTGGCAATCAAACAAAATTAGGGACGACAGCAGAAGTTTGAAAGCAAACAGCAGTTGTCAGCAAGGAAGGAAAACAATGTATTTAGTTCTACAGAGGTTAATATTGCCTGAAACAGCTAATAAAAACAGATGTGATGATGTTTGTGTTATTGATCAAAACAGCTTTGTCAGAGCTGACATAACAGAAGAAACAGAATCAATGCTTATGTACTTCAAGAAACTAGAGGTATGCTTAAAGAATGTCAGCATTGACAGGGCTATTTAACCTATTGTGAAAATATTATGACTTGAATACATTTTTAAGTTAAAGTTTGTGTATCGAGAGGGAAGTTTAGTGGAATCAAACAGCATATTACATATTTTTAACTGTATATTGTTGCGGTTTAGATTTAAGATTGAGATCAGTTATAGGGCAACGGAAGTGAATGGTAAGAACTCGCAATGTCATGTTAATGCGTATCTATGTAACTGTGTCTTCAAAAAAGAAGCTATCATCTCGTGGACTAGGCGGGAAGTAGACGTGTTTTAAAATGTCTAAAAATAAGGTAAGGCTTGAGCTAATGAACTTGAAATGTTTGGGAATGATCAGATACATGACTCGAATATTTCCCAAGCTTAATTCATGCACTACAGACAGTATAAGCCATATATATATATATTTATATATATATATATTTATGTAAAGAAAAACAAAAGGAAGATCTCTAAATAAATAAAAAACTCAAACTCCCCAATGTCCAAATCTCAAAAGCAAAGCATTTACATAATGCACTACATTTGCAACAAAAGGGCCATCGCATCTTTGTTAAACAGAGCTGTTAACTTTATACATAGATGCAGCTTCAACATATATAAAACATTTATTTAGTTATTTGAAACATGACTCCCTGAGAGTTCAAAAACTATATAGTCACATCAGATAGGGTAAGTAGCTATATGGTTAGACATAGGGTATCTATTACTTAAGGTTAAAATATTTAATAAATTATTATTGGTACTGATAAATTAGTTATATGTATGTATCAAAATTAAGTTATTTGATATTTATGTATTATGAAATGTATTAATGCTTGGATTATGAATGTTTGGTCGTTAACTTTAAAATGAATAAGTATTAAACTATCTAATGAATAATTATTAGTATTGATAAAGTAAATAAATGTGTGTGTGTATGGTTCAGAGTTAAATTATCTGAAATTTACATATTATGAAAACTATTAATGTTTATATTATGAACGTATAGTCATTAACTTTAGATAAATAAGCAAAACAGGTACCTGGTTTTTGTAGATGTTTTCTATAGTAAAAAGCTTTGTTGTCACATTTTGAGTTATTTCTTTAGGCATTATTGAACACATGTATGTAATACATTTGTCTTTTAGTTTTGTTTACTTTTGTACAACATTTTTCCAGTTGTTATTTTCTGCTGTTCTCTTTGGCGTGCTCTTTGTCCAGTCCATTGCCTTCTCTTGGGTTAACACTTTGTTGTTGGAAAGGAATTTTGTTGCTAGTTCCACAGTTTCAAATATATTTGTTCCTTTTGGGAGAAAAATTTTCAGTCTTGCTGGAAATAATAGATGTGTTTTCAATTGTTTCTTTTTTAAGGCTTTTATTAAAGGGAAAAATTATCTTCTTTTAGAGATCACCATAGTGGAATAGTCATTGTCAAACTTGATTAAGGTAT
>NC_056744.1:755493780-755546280 GCF_019279795.1 Protopterus annectens
AGTTTGCTAGAATTGTAGCTGGAAGTTGATACGTCTGGTTGGAGGCATAAAGAGGGGAAGTTTCATGGTAAAGGTCAGCAGGCAATAGTCTCTGATGGAAGGAGATAAGATAGAGTTGTTTTGAATGAAAGTTTGTTTGTGAAGAGAAGATCTAATAGGGATTGTCTGGAAGAGGAAGAGTTAAGGTGAATAAAGGCTTTTAGTAGTTGGGGAAGAATGAAATTTGCAAGAATGTTTTGGGATTCAGAGTGAATCTTTGAATTAATAAAGGTGTTGTTGAGATCACCTAGAAATAATATATTTTTGCATGGTATGTAGGAGTGTAAGATGTCTGAAAGTGAATGTTTTGAACTTTGACATGTTTAACAGTGGGAATATTTACTTACCAAATCAAAGTCAGTATATATAACAGCTAATATTCAAAACTACAACTGCAGTTACTGTCTCTACCAAATATGCATTAGCATACCACATCTAGTCATGCAAACCAATACATCAAAACTCTGCCTCTCTCTTTCTCTAGCTCAACCCACAATATGAAGAAGTTTTTCCCACCAGTTTAACAACTGCATCCTTATATAAGTTTTAAGATATTGGGAAAAGCAGAAGAAAACAATTCAGACAAAAGAAGTAGCAGAATGAAAGGGAGGCAATAAATCCTCTTTGTGAGATCACTTGTACTCAGCTGGTCTCAGAATTCAGAAATGGTCCTAGAGATAGTGTGCAGAGAGTAGCCTAGGCCACTGACAGCACATAAGAAACCTATGAACCTTATAGGTACATTCTCTGCATATGCAATCAAGAACAAATGCTTTTGATTCTGTTGCAACTGTGGGAAAAAGCTTATGCATGGTAGTACATTAATCTTCTGTGAACAGTACAAAACTTACAGAAAAAGGACATACTTCATTTAAGTGACACCAGAATGTAGAACTGAAAGCATATGCTTCGTAGTTCTTTATCTAGTGGCCCAGGACTAAGACTTTCTTGTAGCAACATTGGGAGCAGTTTATGTTGGAGATGTTTAAGATTGGATGCATATTTTCCATGATTGTATCAAAGTTAAAATATTTTGGGAAGATATTGGTAACTTCCTATAAGTCATATTTTCAGATACATTTGTAGTATCTAGGTCTTTGTTTTTGTTGAATGTCAGTGAGAATCTAGAATTAAATAACAACAATCTCTACTTACTCTGGAATATACAAGCAAATGCTAGAAAATGTATTTCTAGAAAGTGGAAATCTAATTCTGAACCATATTTTGAAGAATTCTTATCACTACTGAAAGAAACTGCACTGATGGAAACTAAAGTAAAAGAACTATGGATTACACCAAAACTATGGAACAATAATCCATGGAAGAAAATATTATCTCTTATTGAGACATTAAACATGAACTCAGACTCTCCATAATTGTTAGAGAAAAGAGAAAAAAAATATTCTCTTTTATTGTATATGACATTATTCTGATTGAATTGGATAATTCTCTTCAGGCCAATTGTAAATATTGTACATAGTTAATAATCTTGTTTCATTCATTTGACAATGTATAACTTATATGATAATTTTTTTTGAAAAATTAATAAAAAACATTTGAGTTAAAAAAAAAACATTGGGAGCAGTCCAGGAATAAGAGCACAGTGAGATCTTGTCATCACTAAAGTGACTTTGAAGGGCAAAATAATGCAATCTTTGGCAGGAGAAGGTATTCAGAGCAGGAAGAGTCTGGGGCCTTTCCTTTCTTCTGACCATGTAAGCACAGATGTGAAAGGAATGTGAAATGACTGTACTGTCAGTCCCAATGTCAGAGAAGCAGATCCAGGTTGTCTGCAGTTGAAAGAGAGTAAATGGTGAGTTACTTTTTACTAGGGCACTGATCAACACCGTTTGTATCTGTTTTATCCATTTAAGTCTTCTTTCTTGTAACAAGGTGAACACTGCTTATGATTGCAGTTTTTCACAATCCATCAGTGAAAAAGGATTATTTTCCACTTTTTCCTAAGTGGAACTAAAGACTGGTTATAGCTGGATCTAGTTGCAAATGCCCTGCAATGCTTTAAGGTTATGGCAAAGGGCTGCAAATACTACAAGTGCAGCTAAACCCCTAGTGACAATATTCTTTTTAGTAGAGACTATTATATTAAGTTTCTAGACACTGCTTTAAAAGCTTGATGTTTATTTATTTGTGATTTAATACCTTTATAGCATTTGCTGAGGTTTAAAGGAATGATAACTATTCAAGGGAAGCAGTGGCACTTAGGAAACTAAGAGATGCTCAACAATGATTTTTATTTTGGAGTGCAGCATTTTTCTTCTGTGTGTTTTTTTTAAAGTACAGCTGATAATTCTTCACTGATATGATATGCCAGTTAGGTGGCCCAACAGACATGGAGTCTGGATAGAAAGTTATACATTTTCGTGGAGGACAATGTTTGTATATATAACTGTTTGAGTTTTGTTTTATTTGCCCCCTTAATACAGACAGTGATTTTTGTTTGTTTGATTGGATTGCAAAATATGCTGTTTGAGAAAGTAATAAATGCTTGTAACATTTCTATTATGGTTGTGTGAGGTTTGAGTTCTATATGGTAGAAATTTTGCTATGTTTTTGAATGTACACAGCATGATGTCCCAAGTTTGGTAGTGTCTAGGCTGGCCAGGGTCTAAGTTTCTGTTGTGGGCTTGCAGCATGCCTTGGAAGAAGGCACACACATTTATTTGCATAAGTAGGAATTGGCCTAACTTGATCCTGGCAAATATTTTAGAAAGCAAATTTGATATTTCATTGTCAAAGTCAATATACATATTTCAGTGTTGGTTCTAGCCATTTTTTTTTTGTTTAGTTTTGTTGCAGATGTTTTTCCTGTGTTATTCTTGATGGTGTTGGTGTTGGGTGACAAAATGATTGTGAGTATGTTTAACTTTATCAATATGTTGCTTTATTTTCACTGGTGTTCAAACCATTCTCTAAAAATAGTATAAGACAATTCTAAATCTGCATCCATTAGTCAGAAGACTGTAATAATCCAAATTTGTATACTCTTTCAATGGGGGATGCTTTTCCCTTCTTACCCTCAAATTTAAAAGAATACATGTGCTTCTGTTGGAAATACAAGCCAATATTCAAAGGAGGTTTTATCAACTTTAAATTATGAAAACAGGCATCTGACACTACCAGATCAAGATGCTTTTGACAAAGAGCTGTTGACATGCAAAGGAGAGCAAGGAAAATAGGAAGACTGTAGCCACCTAATGCTTTCTTTCTGTATAACTAATAACCATGGATTCCTTCCGGAATGCAGACGGTAGCAGCTAAAACCCACATTCCATGATTATCTGTCTAATGAGCTCCATGCATTCTTTACCACATTTGTGCCAAAATAAGAGAGCATATACATTTGTATTTATTATAGCAGAATGTTGCAATTCCTGAAGGTGGCTAGATTGAGCCACAAATAGTTGTTCATAGAAATTCATAGATTAGTACTAAGCTAACTGCTCTTGCGAGCCATTTTAAACCTAGCCAATTATCCCTTGTGAGACTCAAACCCTGCACCCTGTGCTTGCAAGGCAAACACCTTAACCATTAGGCCACCCTTTTAAGGCAGTGCAAGAACAGGCACTCACACCAGTGGGAATATTTTCTATTGAAATACTTCATTTTAAAGAATTATTTAACCAAGACATATATATTATTTAGAGACAGTAAATTATTTATAGAAAACAACATACATCAAGTTACATTTTTGTTATGGCAGCATCTAATTTAAAGCTTTGGATTCAGAAATCATGTTATGTTGCTGTTTTAATAATTTTGGAAGGTGGAAGAGAGGGCAGAACCCCTGTTTTTGTTGTGAATGTACTACAGAACTCTATTCCAACAAATTTCTGGTTACTTTTTGTATGAGTATAAATGATGTTTATGCTTGTTGTAATAGGTTACATTGGTACAACTATATTAGGACCATGGCTCAGATGAGGTTGCACATATTAGCTGAAAAGGCTATCAATATATATATATATATATATATATATATATATATATATATATATATATATATATATATATATATATATATATATATACATATAGGAAAAATAATAAATCCTCCTGGGAAATCGTATTCCACTTGTCTTTAAGCCTACAGCATGTCATTTAATATTTATACAGAAATGGCTAGAAATGTTCATTTTGTGGTCTGGTAATGACTTTAACAGTGTTGCAAGAATGAGCATATAATTTGTTTTTATTAATCTGTTTATTTTAATGTTTTTTAATTCACCTGTTTTATATCAACAAGAGCTGTAAATCCATTAGTGAATTGAAGGACAAGTTATATATGTCATAATGCTGTTAGGTGTTATAAACAAATT
The DNA here is from genome assembly GCF_019279795.1 of Protopterus annectens. Taxonomy (NCBI): domain Eukaryota; kingdom Metazoa; phylum Chordata; order Ceratodontiformes; family Protopteridae; genus Protopterus; species Protopterus annectens. The sequence goes on from NC_056744.1 coordinate 755,498,157, forward strand.
ATTCAGTACCTTTGATAATGTATATTTATTTATAAAAACATTATGCCCAAACATGAGTAAAAATGAAGCTGAGCACATTTTATCCCCAAAACTGATGGAACAGCAGAAGTAGAGTAAACTGACCTAAATGTTAGGGAAAAAAACTGACAAGACAAATATCTCAATATCGTCTGCACTTAGTTTGTAATCCAGATACATCCATAAACAGCCATGTCTTCCACTGCTGCAGTGTACTGTGATGCTATGGCTCATGCATCCACAGTGTATTCTTCTTAGGCAAATCTCTTCATAGAAAGTACTAGGCAATCAGTCTATAGACCACTGTAAACCTAATGTATAAACCATATTCAGAAGTTACCTCCAGTCTCAAGAAGAGTGACACAATATAGACCAGGGGAGAATTTCAGACCACCCATCCAGTTATCTAGGTTTACTTTGAAAGTGACAAGGTTCTACTCTGCTTAACTTTTGGTGAGTGTGTGTGCCCTAGAAGAGTCAGAATACACTGGGATATTAGTCTGCAATCCCAATGTGTCTTTCTTTCTCTGTTTTTTAAAGTTTAGTTTTTTTAATCTTTATCTGAGGAACTATTTGTTCTGCAAAGAGGGCAAGGAGGGTTGGATCTTTCATTTTTCAAAAGGTCAGATGTAATATATGTCTGTAAGAGACTGGATACAGATAGACAGCTACCAGTCTGTCTGGATAACTGAGTGTCTTGAAGCCATTGAAATTTCTGGAATCTCTAAAGCTGAGTGATATGTTTAGAAAATAGATACTAAAAGGGACATTATGTTTAATAATGGGTCTGGTGAGAGATGATTAAAGGGGGGATAAAGACTTCTTTGCAACTAGAGGAGATGCCTTTGGAAATAAGATATACCAGATAAAAAAACGTTCCAAACTACTATAGAGACATAGTGGTCAAAATACAAATAATTAGTTAGAATTGCTCAACTTCATCTACTATAACTGCATTCTTCAGAAATGAAGTGACTGTCCAATGGATCCATGGGCAGGACCTGGGTTAAATGCTTCTCTGTCTTGATAAGAACTGTGAGCCTATACTCATGCCTGTCATCTGTCAGATTTTTAAACACATGACTGAAGGGTAAATAAGTCTGAGTATTTTATTTCTAGTTATGGAGTGATAAAAATATTTTCCAGAATTAAACCTATCTGAAATTAATAAAAAGATGTATCTGTTCTGCTATTCTGATCCTTCATTGAGCAAACATGAATTGTTATCCAGGAGGATAAAGCTTTAGCATTCATCTACTGTTGCTTGTCCATCCTGCTAAGAAGACTCTTACCCTTAATGAAAGCTGTGGGACAGTCAGAAAGGGTGACAGTGGAAGGAACAATTGGATGGCCTTCTCTTTAATGGATTTTGTCTAAACTGTGTGAATTTCATAATAAAATCTATTATTTTATGATGCTTCTAAGACTATAGAAGTTGTACATTTGTGGTCTCCTGCCTGATCTAGTGGCTTATTCTGTTCTGCACATCCACAGAAGTTTGCATTCAATAAATAAATAAAATGATCAGTAACAGAGGCCAAGGAATGTAGTTAACAATCTTAAATAAAATGCAACTTGAACTAAGGAGGATACAAAATCCTTGCAGACATTATGTTCTTCTGCCTCAGACGAAATTTCTACTCTGGCTTTCAAAATTTTAATATAGTCAGGATACATGGTGAATGCCACATTGAAGTTATCAGTAATTAACTTAAAAGGAAAAGTACAAAATAAGCAATTTATTGATGACCCTAAAAAGTTCTATGGAGAACTGGGAAACAAGGTAAAAGGAACTGAAAGACCACCCAAAAAAGAAGAAATAGATACATTTTGGAGAAATATCTATGAATATTGTGTGGAACATAACAAAGAAGTTAAATGGATAGAAGAAGTAAAAGAAAGAATCGGAAGTTCAAAGGTACAAGATATGAAATGGGATGAAGTAAAGGCCAGAGAGATTGAGATAAAGTTAAGAAAAGCCACCAATTGCAAAACACCAGGCCCAGGTGCAATACCTAACTTCTGGCTAAAAGTATTAACATCTTTGCATGAAGATGTAGCCATGAGTAAGAACTGTTTATATCCACACCGTGAACAAACACCAACCTGGTTAACAACAGAAAAAAAACAATGCTCCTACTTAAGAGTGAACCTGCAAAATATCCTAAAAATTATAGATCAATAACATGCCTTATGAGGATGTATAAACTACAAACCAGAATTTATGTTGACAGAGTTTACAGTCATTTAGAAGAAAGTTCAATTATGGCAATAGAACAAAAGGGTAATAAAAGAAAGTCGTATGGAACAAAGGATCATCAGTTACTAAATAAAGTCAAAATGGATAACTAGAAAAAGGGGAAAATCTAAGTACGGCATGGATTTACTACAAAAAAGCATTTGATAGCATCCTACATTCATGGATAAAAGAGTGCTTAAAAATGTATAAGATGCACCCTATACTGATCAATTACATTGCAGTGACCATGAAACAGTGGCAGACCACTTTGTAATTAAGCCAAGATAAAGGACAAATTATTATTCCAGGGATAAAAATTCAAAGGGGGATATTCCAGGGTCACTCCCTGTCACTGCTGCTATTCTGTCTTGCCCTTAATCTTTTAGGCTGTCTCCTTAACAGATTAGGCCATGGCTACAATTTGGCTCCTAGAAAACAACAAAGTGTAAATATCTCTCATCTTCTTTTTGTCAATGATTTAAAATTATATATCTCATCAGATGTGGAATTGAAAGCACAACTGCAAGTAGTCAAAACTTTTTCAGATGATGTAAGAATGTCATTTGGTCTTGATAAATGCACAAAAGCAACCTTTAAAGAAGGAAAACTGCAGCACCAAGAAGACATTAGTTTGTGACAAGAATGTGATACACAGGAACTTGAGCAAGAGGGAGTGCATACATATTTGGGAACTGATGAAGGACCAACAATAAAACATGGACAAATGTGAATAAAACTTAGTAAAAAATATTTTAGAAGACTTAAATTAATCCTGAAGACAACGTTGACATCTAGGAACAAAATTCAAGCTATAAACCAATTTGCTCTTCCTGTCCTAACTTACAGTTTTGGAGTGACTGACTTGCCCCAAAATATGTTGGATAGATTAGAAAGGAAAACAAGAAGGATGCTTCATTCTCACCAAATGATTTACAAAATTCAGTGCATACCAAGATTATATATTCCCTATTTCGAAGGAGGTATGGGCCTCCTTGAAATTGAATTCATGTATAGCTCTGCAATTGTGGGACTGCACACATATCTGCTGACCTCACAAGACCCAAATGTAATGAAACTTTTGAAACATGAGGAGAATGAATCTAAGATGAATTCCCTGCTTAGTCTAGCAGAAGCAATTGGCATCAAGCAGGAATTAAAATCAAACCAGAAGTAGATAAAAATCAGGCAGCAACCGAATATGCCAAAAGAAAAAAGAAAGACTATAAGGTGAAGAATCAGATGAGAAGGCAAGAAATGTGGGAAATGCATAAATATATCTGCAAGGATAGAAAACATCTGGAAAAACCTCATGTTGATCAGGATCAAATGCAGGAATGGTTAAGGAGAGGCAAATTCAATCCAAAAGATGAAAGGCTATTATCGGCAGCCCAAGATAGTGGTCTACGTACACATTGATTTACAAAGTCCATTGAACATGTGGGAGAAACAGACAACTGTAGGTTTTGTAAAACAGAAATGGAAACAGTCGCACAACTTGTTGCTGGTTGTGACATTCTAATGGCAGAAGGATTGTATACTGAAAGGCAAAATTATGTGTCAAGACTGTTGCAGTCAGGATTGTGCAGACATTATGGTACTGAAGTGACTGAAAAACACTGGAAACATGAACCACAAAGCATCATAGAAAATTATGAAGTCTACATCACATGGGAGCACCCATTACCAACAGTTCAAAAGACAGATGTGAGAAAACCAGATATAGTGATCCATGAGAAGAAGACAAAAAGTAGCATTGATCATTGAAAGTGCTACACCCACTGACTGCAGTGTCTTGCGTACAGAGAGACACAAAGTCATAAAAAAGCAAGATTTGCAGGCAGAAATGAGAGCAATGTGGAAGAAAGATACCCATACAGTTTTAATCATAGTAGGAGCAACAGGTCTCATAAAAAAGACTCTACAATCATATTTACATATGTTACCAATACATATGATTCCATACAAATTGTAGAAAGAGTTATTATTGGGCACACTGCGAGTACTGCGAAGAGCACTTTTGGCCGACATCAAAAATTGAAACAATACCAATTTCATGAACTTTAATCATATTTTGACTTAGGAATGGGGTCCATTCCTGTCATGGTATTAGAAACCCAAAAGATTTGAAGAAATTAAAAAAAAAGGTTATGCACAATGGGAATAATTTTTATTAAATGACTCCCTTACTGTGCTAAAGACTATCTGTTTATTTTAAAAAGATTACAGAACTGTGGTGATAAGGAAGGTTTCCTTTCTCTAAGACTGTATGGCAGTGGAGTTAGTGTATTTAGAGATGGGGTCTGTGGGCATGGGGAGGTATGGTCCCCTGAAAAGTGCTGCTTTGTTGTTTCTTAAGTAAAAGTGTCTTTTTGTTTTGCAAGATTAATACTTTCATATGTATTTGTTGCAGTTATGCATGGTGGAAGGCCAAGCTCTGACAAGGATATAAAATACTTTCCAAGATTAGCTCTTTGACCAAGGCTATCATATCATGTATATTATAAAAATATATCAAGATCATCTACTTGAGGGAGTCCACATTCTGCTTAGGATGATACAAATTCAATATGTATAACTAGGAGGCATACCCAGCAAAATGTATCCAAAGATATTTTGTGTAAATTCTCAGTTTGCAAATAAATACATATCTCATAAATCTCATAGTGGACTTAAAATGCAGCAACACCTTTTCTATATCACTAGGGTTCAGTGTAAAGTAAACAAGCTACTTCCATAATTAGGAAATTGATTTCAGTGGAGATGTGAGTTTGCAGTACATCATTTAATTAAAATTGAATTTAATGGATCCTAACACTCTTGGCCAACATCTCAGTGTGCAATACTTCTTAGCACTGGCTAACCAAATATATGGCATCAACCAATCCCACCATAATATAGAATCTTCAACATGCCTACAGAGTACTGTGAGAAGTCAAACAGCTGTAGCATCTCCATTTTTTACATTTTTATTAATATGAAAATAAACCAAGGAAATATGATTAGCGCAACTACAAAAATAACTTCTGCTTACAACAAGTCATCCGTCCATTTCAGTTGTGACATAATGATTATCGTTTGGCAAAGAAGCAATAAAAGCATTTGCTATATAACCCAAAGACAGCAAAAAAAAAAAAAGAGAGAGAGAGAGAGAGAGAGAGAGAGAGAGAGAGAGAGAGAAACTTGTCCAAGCATCCTGTTCTTCATAATATGAACAAACAAGTCATTCCCCAGGATTTAATAAGATCTGTGTAGGCACAGTGCAGAGCCTACACAGTCTGTTACCATGCCCGTGAACATGGTTCCCTCTTGGCAGCACCCCATGCATATTAATGATGGTGCATTGCTGAGGGAGAGCCAAGGAACATGGGAATTGAACTGGTGTAGGGAGAGGTGTAGTGGTAACCATTTCTGCAGATGAGTAAGAGACCCCCACGGACTGTCCTTTAGTTTTATGTTAATTTTTATTTTTTTTTAATAAAAAGCATGTTTGTGCAGTGTGGCATGGAGTGCAGGAATGCTAAGTAGCACTCAGACAATGTCCAGACATTTAAAAATAGAAACTGCATGTATTTAATTATTCAATTAAATGTATGTTTAAGCATATCTGAGCATGTTTGCATGGCACAGCATGGTGCTCAGCACTGCTTATAGGTAGCTCATTGTTATATGTAAAGGTACACCTGATGTCTGAATGTCCATGTAGCTTAATGGGGTAGAGTCATGGTACCATGTGTAATAGGTCCAGGTTTGAATACATGGAAGGCAAATAAGTATTTAATTCTAAAATATATATTTTGCAGATTAATTTAAAATATAGTTCTGCTGCACTCTGTTAAGCTCTGCTGAGATCTGATAACACCTGCTAAGCACAGTATAATCATAACGGCTGCCAATGTTTGTGGCCTGTTTGGCACTTCTTGGTTGTTTTGCGTGCTGCTAAGCTCCACTAAAACTATGGTTCTGCGAGTATTCGCACTTCTCAGCTCAACTGCACTGGTTTGCATGGTGCTAAGAAATGTGGCACTTTTTTGAATGTTGCCCAATGACGTGTAAGGGCAGAAAAACAGCCTATATTAAGCCCAATAGTTGGGAATACAACATAATCCATTGGTGTTCTGTCTCTGAAAGGTACTATGGCAGCTGTTGGTGAAGGTGCACACGTTTTGGCACAGCGTTGGGGCATTTTGCAGTCCAGGGTCATGGTTGGACTCCTAGTAAAAAAACATGAAGACCAGCTGCTGCAGGGAGGTTTCCAGGGCTAAGAGTGAAAGGCAGAGACCTGGGACTAACTGGCCAGAGAAGTCACCAGTATTACTGGTATCTCCCTCACAGGTGAACAGTGTCATCACCACCATGATGACCTGAAACAAAGAAAGGATGATCTCTTGGACACCTGGGCCCAGGAAGCTCAGGCGGGGAATGCCCCCTCAAGTATGTAAGTAATTTTACCTCTGTTTCACCAATATCTAATTTTAATGTCTGCAAAACTGGTATGCATAATGATGTGCTTCTCTCCCAACAGCTGGAGAGGAGAGGGCTCACATTGTCAAGTTGCACACTGGGTGCCTGGCCAGGTTGCACCATAAGTGTGGTGAGTATGGATGTATTATGCTAAATGTAGTGATATAAGCAAGAAAGGGTAAAGCATTAACTGCATTAAAGTATATACAATAAAGTCTGTAGTGCAATAATTGTGGAATTAGAGCTGTTTCAAAAGAAATTAATAATGCCAAATGCTGTGTAGTAAAAACAAGAAACAATACCAGTAACTGCATTAAAGCATATAAAATAAAGTTTGTAGTACAATAAATGTGGAATTAGATCTGGATGGCAAGAAATAAATAATACCAACTGTTCTGCAATAAAACATGATTCAATACCAATAACACCAAGGAAAATGGTGTACATCAGGATTGTCTTGTAACCATTGCAGTAGAGCTGTATGCATTCAGGCTGTAAGATAAGGTGTTGTAGTCAAGTATAACACTGTAATAGCTTTAGAATGCAAATATAATGGCTGGCAATTGTATTGTCTAACACATATAGTACAGTTCAAGGGTGTCTCTAGGCCAATATTGTTCACATAATGCTCTGTCATTCACAAACATTAGATAAGCAAGGTATATGGGTGAGGTAGCTCACTCCATGATCTTATATTGTTTGTTGACTTCACAGATATTTCAACCCACTAACAATAAAATATGTACACCAGCATTGTTAGACTGATATAAAGTATACCTATTATCTGCCTTATTCTTGTATTTCATGCGTGTGTATTCTACTGTCACTGCAGTCTAGTATAACACTATAGTAGTACTGCCAAGTCATAGTTTGGGTCCAGGTAAGCTCTAGGCAAATATCAGTTAGTCAGTTATCAGCAGTGACTTAGTAGCTCAGTTTGTTAAATGCTGTGTATATAGTACATTTTTCCACACACAGACCAGGGTTTGAATCCAGTGCTTTGTAGCACTAAATATTACAGTAGCAGTCATGTAATGCTCACAAATTCTCTCTAGGAGTAGTGGCAGAGGGGCTGCAGTCACCCAGGATCAACTGCCATTCATGGTGTGGAGGATTGTTCATCAGAGATATCAACACTACCTGCACCAGATTGAGAGCATACTGGCCAACCTGTTGGGGCAGGCTCATCCTGGTGCCCAGCCTCCAGCACATCCACCTTTGGGGCAGTGAAGGAGCAGTGTCAACTGTCCCATGGGTGGGGAAGTGAGCTATGCTGCTGCCGTTTGGAGGCACAAGCCCCCATCCAAGGTGTTTACCCCCTTATGTGTCACACACTCCCCCTGTCTGCTGTCTTGTCTGTCTTATCTGTCTGAAGATGTACCCACTCCTACCCACCTTACCTCCCCATGTGCACCTATGTCCCTTCCTGTACATTCCACTCTCACATTGAAAAAAAAATGGACACCTGTTCCAAAAAAATCACCCCATACATAGCTCTCCATGTCACATACTTGTCCACTGGATATCACTAATCTAGTCTAATTGGCTTGACAACACAGATATGTTGCCCTTACTCCTCTCTCTGGGGTTTGAAAGTCCAAATTAATTTACAAAATCTGTCAAAATGCACAGCTGCTGCTATACAAGATATTGACAGCTATGGGTCTTTCCTACACCCTTCCTGCACATCCCTAACTACCATTCACTATGTTTTCCCCCTACTCACCACCATTTCACCACTTTCCTCTCATCCCCTTTTTCTTTTCTTTATATTTTTAGCACAGATTTGCATGGAGCTAAACAAAGATGCACAGTGCAGAGCTGCTTTTTTTAGCTAAGCTTAAATGAGCTTTAATGATTAAATGTGTTTATTGCATTGTCAGACACATGTACAAAATGAACACCTCTGCCAAGTTTCAAACCTGGGTCCCTCTCACCTTCAGCACACTGCATTAATCCACCACACCACTCAAATCCAATGTAAGCCAGGTGTTTCCAGCAAAACATACTGATTGCCACTTGCAGTCATTAAGCATGTTACTAAAATAAAAACTAACGGGGAAAATGGGAATGTACTTTGGACTCTGGTGCAATAATACACCAGTAGACACCCAAAGACATAATAAGGATGTAAGTGAGACCTGTAATAGCAGGTGTATGTGCCTTTTTATCATCCACCTGCAGAAAGACACCTGCTAAGGCAGCAATGGCAAAGTACATGTACATCTGGAACCCTGGTGCAGAAATACAGCCATATAAAGCCAAGCACATACTGATGGATGTAGAAATGTTTCACACAGCCTGTATAGGTGCACATATATCTTGCAAATACACATGTGTTTGCAGTGACTCAGTAGTGCAGTCTGTTAAATGCCTTACATGCAGTACATTTTGCCATACACAGTCCTGGGCTCAAATCCAGTTTTGCCCAGCAGTTCAATTACATTATTGTGAAGACATCCAGTAATGACTGAGTCATGCAAATCTAATCCAGGCAGGTTACTCCTAGTTAATGAACTGCTACCGACTTTTGCAAGTCAGAAGCCTACGGGTAGGGACACACTACACATATCCGTATAACCTAACTATATGTAGCCCACTACTCTGTTATTGGCACTGTTGCATAACGGAAGTACCTTAATCACATGTCTCAACTGGAGTGTACAGGATAACCTTACCCTGGCTCTGCCTTAATGACAGGGCTGACATAGCTGCCATAGTTACACGTACAGCTTGCTGCCCACAAAAGTGTCCACACTCCTCATCCTATGTGCTGTAGCCTGTAGCATACATAGCTGCATATAAAAGTGGCTGCTACAGACCCACCATACAGCTCAACCCCTAGAACAAGGAATCCAGATACAGTAGATGTAATGGGGGAGGGGGGCAAAGGCCAATAGATAGGGACATGTGTAACAGTTTATTCCTACAAAGACAGAAGATCGATAGATTAACAGCTATTGCATTAGCATGCATATTCTGATGGGTATGAAGTCTGACACTCAAGTGTGTCTTTTTCCTTACTGATCTCAACCCACAATGATTTGCCAGTGAACTGAAAGATGACCTATCATCCCTCCCAACTCCCTAGAACAAGGGATCCAGACACAGCCAGATGTAATGATGGGGGGGGGGGCTAAGGCCAACAGATAGGGACATGTGTAACGGTTTGCCCCTACAAATACAGTAGGTTGATAGATTAACATCTATTGCATTAGCATGCATATTCTGATAGGTATGAAGTCTGACACTCAAGTGAGTCTCTTTCCTTATTGACCTTAACCCACAATGTTTGCTAGTGAACTGCCAGATGACCACTATGTCATGAGACACTGACTACACATATGAGGGAAAACTGTGAACATACCCCATAAATCTATACAGTCAACAGTTATGGTGCCTACCCTCTGTGATGCTGTACTCTCCACACCTCAGTGATGTCCATCTTAACAACTAAGAAAAAAGCCCAGGTCTACATGAAGACCTTCTATATCGCACTGTGGTGACATGTCATTAGAAAAATGATAGTGCAATTCAGCTGTTTTGGCTGCAATTAGCAATTCTCAGCCACAGATTGGTGCAGAGGCAATTACCTGCTAATGAGCAGTACCTTAAAATGGCAAGCAGCTGCTTATGGAGAACAGGTCTCTATGAGTCTTCACTCACAGGGAGAGCGGATTTCAGAATGATGCCAAAAGCAAAGTTCAAAAAGGAGTGTTGCACTCCTAGCAGGTATGTAATAGATTTCTCCATATAACAGGATGTGTATGAGAGGATGGAGGTATGTGGAATAGAGCTTTCAATGGTAAGCCTGTCTTAGATCTGTGGTAATGATGTGTCAGTGATACTCTGCTGTCATATACCTACAGGCATTCCTTTCAACTTTTCCTGATTTTTAATCACATTTCAGCTCTGTCCTTGTCAATCCTTCCTACAATGGTTGGCTGATGTAGGAAAGCTAGTGGATTACGCAGAATACATAATAACAATGAGTAAGGGTGTAACTCCTGTAATGTCAAACAATGTACTGGACTTCACCCCCCTCATTCGGTCACTGTTTGACATACATAGTTGTAACATGTTAAATGTGTCCCTGAATGTCCCTGATGTACTCTGGCTAAGTCCCTGTTTCTGTTGACATATGTCTCTGTTTGGTTGACAGCTATGCCTAACATACCTGTCAACCTCTTACAGCATGAAACCAGGACAAAGCCATAATTTATGGGGGGGGGGAGAAAGACCCATACGCAGCGAAAGTATTTACATATTTGTCAGAGATCCACAAGTTTGTGTGTAAATGACCAAAACTATGAGGCAAATATCCTGACATTCTGCAAATATCTGTATAGTTGAGAGGTATGATGCTTACAGGGAGCATATACTCCAGCAGGTTGGCATTATTTTATGTCATTTTGGCACACTGATGTTGCTGGACTGTCCCCATACAGTTGTAATAGAACACTGTTAATTGTCTGGCAGTAGCCATGTGATATATTAGTGGAAGTTTGCCTATAGGGGACACACCACATTAGACTGCAGTGCTGGGTGTTGGAACATACAACAGAATCTGTCATGGCACACACATGGACATACCCCAGGAACATACAACAGAATCTGTCATGGCACACACAAGGACATACCCCAGTATTGCTACTATCTTGGTGGTATCCATACAAGTAGAGTGTGGGGTATGAAATGTGAGGGAGCAGTAGACAGTGCAGGCCATTATGGGTGTGCTGGATCTGTACATAGTGGATGTCCATGTATCTAGTCCTGTAATGTGTTTTGCTTTTGTTGTCTTTCAGGAACCAAGTACCAGCAAAGACATGCTCCCTTCTCAGAGGTGGAGAAGGACATGATAGTGGATGGACAGAGACAACACCATCACATCTTGTTGTCCAGCGGGAGACATAATCAGGAGCAGCAGGCAGCACTGTGGACAGACCTTGTGCAGGATGTAAATCAGACTGGCCGACAGGACAGGACCTATGAGTAAGTTCAACACTGGGCCACAGACATGTTGAATGCTGCACAACAAAGGGCAGCTGATGTTTCTAGGGATCATGCTGCCATCGGTGGAGGGCCTGCAACAGAACATCCACTCACAGCTGCAGAGGAATTCCTGGTGAACCTACGAACACACATTTGCCAGGCATCTATCACAACATACATCATGGATTTGGGTGCCACAATGTCTACAGCAGAGGAGGATCCAGGTAAGCGTACTGTGTTCACCAGTGTAATACTGTATGAGTCATTGTGGCAGGATGTACATACCTGTACATGGGTGTTAGGTCTATCTGCATAGTCTGTCTGTATTGGGGGAGTTAGGGTTTATGCACAGTTGTGCACACATACTCAGAATGTCAGCAATACAGCCAGTATCACAGTAGCCACTGTACATGTGGATATATGCACATATTACCTTGTAGTGCTGCAACATTTGGTAGTACTGACAATATCTCTCTGTCGCCTTTTCATTGGTCCATCAGGAGTGGCCCAAGTCCATGGTAATGTACCTGGCAAGTGTGATACAGTTTATTATGTATCATATATACCTTATGGTAGTTAAGGGCTGCCATACTGCCAATGTACAAATGTTGTGTTTAGTCAGAATAGAATATTGGTATGTTCCATTCTGGAACAGATAACTACAGATCATAGACTGGTTAGTCACAGGTGTGTATTTAAATGACCATTGACATGTCTGCAATTATGAGCAGCAACACAGCCTGGTATACCTGAGGCAATTACTCCAAGATGCCTGTTCAAACACAACAGGAAGATGCTACATACCTGAGGGAGTGACACTAGTACTGGCATATTATTCGCAAGAGAGGTGTACTGGGTTTTATGTGTAGGTCTATCACATAAAGTTCCATATTTCATACCTTACAGGCAGATTGTACTGGCAGCTTTACCTGGCTGTGGCTGATGTGCATGTTATAAATCGCTTGACTTGTCTGTGTATGTTGGTGTGAGTTTGTCTGTTGTGCATGGAAGCAGGGATGAGAAGATGTGTGACTGGTAATGCAGTTCTCATTTATATGAGTCTGTGTGGATTATCCTACATAAACGTGCAGGTAGTAATGCACTGCTTTTGTCTTGGTTTTCACAGGTGACTAGGGGGTTGGAGTCTGTCCCATCACAAGTTGGATGCCAGTGTCTCATCGGACTGTGATGATGATGATGGCAGCCATAGTGAGGCACAGGTGGGGTTGTTGGGGGCTGAATCTGTCCCAGAGGTTGACATACCTCTTTTGCCCCCATTGTCACTGCACACAGTCAGTATGCCCACACATACCCAGTCCTCAGAGGCCACAGATATTGGATAGTCAGAGGGTGGTGACATTGAACAGGACAATGTGACAATTATGGTGTCAGGGAATGCAGACACTGGCCATAGCCAGAGAGCTGGTGAGGTCCCACACATGCACATTAACAGGGGTGCTCATAGGAGGAATGCTGTCCATCCACCACCTATTGCAGGTGTGACATCACATGCACATTCTGAATGCAACAACAGAAGGATGCTTTAGGTTATGGATGCAGCACAGGCTGACATCCGTGACTACCTCCACTGCATTGGGGACACCCTAGATTGGTTCACTGATGCAGTGGACAGATAGTGGGTTGAGACAGTGTCTGTCTTGGACCACACATTCTCTGTGCTGGAACATCTGGTTGGAGTTGGGTATTGGGCACATAGATGTAGGTCAGCAACACCATCTGCTGAGAGTCCACATGGCCATGCACAGTCACGTTCTGATAGTGGCAGTACCTCAAGCTCTACAGAGGGGAGTGTGCTGTCCACACCACAATGTGGCAGACCATGGGTACATGGTCCTGGATGGTCCCATGGGGACACAGCCCCAGCATTTTGAAGTAACCATCAGGTACTGACACCACATTAGAGCTTGGGTATGGTGGTGCCAGTACTACTCCTGACAGAGCCAGTTCCCATGTTTTTGGCCAAAGACGGTGAACTGTCTACTCTACCATGTACGGTGCACAGCTGTCTAACATAGATATGTGTAGGGCTAGCACTGGCATGATTGTGCACATGCACACACTCAAACACCACTGTCACATGCAAGTCACCTACAGACACACATGGCACCTCTCCATGGCCCATCTAACCTGCATCCCTCCTGACTCACACACATGCTGTCAACTGTTTGCACAGCCTAGGCCTCCAGCACCCCCACATCACACCCTGTGCATGTGATGATACCTGTGGCACATCCCTGCCATCCGTGCCATAGATGCAGGGAAATACTATGTGTCTGATGCACAGGGTGTCTATATCACTTGACATATACTTGTGTAGTGCAGTATTGTTTTACCATGACACTTGTTGTGGGCCACAACAGGTACTGTATGCTGGCATGTGTCACGACTACAATTTGTGTATCTTTGTTGCATGATGTTGAACTGGCAGTAGTGTTACAGAATGACAGTTGTGTCATGGACCTGTGTACCTTTCTGTTCCAGGAGTCTGTGGAGAAACATTATGGACACATGGTGGCAACACAGCAGCACAGCATGACATGCCAGCACAGCAGAAATATGACATCAGCAAGGTATGGCAGTATGCGCGCATGGCTCCCTAGATGCATATGTGTAGAACAGTTTTTCAGGGATAATGGGGCAGTCAGCGTATTCATGCATTCATACTTTGTGATAAGGTCTGCTTCCCTTGCTACATGTCACCTGGAATATCTGAAAGTACAACTTTAGAAGGTGTGGTAATGGAGTTGACACATCTACAAATATCCTGCGTCTGGGTCAGACAGGTGGTGGACATAAGTTATGATTATATATAGGAGGGAAATTTAGGGCCAGCAGCTAGTCACAGGACTAAAAAGTGCATAACCATTGCACAGAAATAGCCCATATGGGCTTGTCCATAGTACTGCATGGGGATATATTTACACACATACACACAGAGTTGGCTATTGTGAGAATAGAACCCCTAGCTATCCACTGTTACACAGTGTAGCTTGTAGTACTTATTGCATGTTCCATAGAGTTTATCTGATACTAGAGTATCAGCTAGCAGTCTTAAGGTGGATGACATCAGCAGGCCTTGTAGAGGAGGGCAATGTAGAGGCAAGCAACTAGTCACAGGGCCATAAAATGCATAACCATTGCACAGAGATAGCCCATATGGACTTGTCTGTAGTGCTGCATGGGGATATATTTACACACACACAGAGCTGGCTGATGTGAGATTAAAACCCCTACCTATCTTCTATTACATATAGCTTGCGGTACTTGTCACATGCACCACATAGTACATCTGTCGTATAAGTGATTGCAGGCACAGTACTTGTGTGGAGTACACAAAGTAGCCTTGTGTTAGACAGCATGTTTGGCCTGCAGAGTGATATTGCTTGGTACTGTTATTGTATCTACTGTCCTAGGAGTGGGGTACCTGTCACTATCCCTGCTGTGTGTGTACAGTTAGCAGTATGGCCATATGTGGCCGGTTGCACTTAGATAGGCACACATGTGGCCTAGAACAAGGTGGTCTATCCACGGTATGTGTTGAACCATTGTACAGTACAACACCTGCTCACCTGTGTCTGTCTCCAAGGTGGCATTCCACAGGCACAGGGAACTGTGGGTGAGTGGATTATGTACTGTTTCGGCCTTGGTTTGGTTCTTTTGGATAACTGTTTCGATGTGTGAGTGCAGATAACCTCAGCATTCCAAGGGTATGTGAGGAAATACATTCAGCCCAACATTTATACATATATATATATATATATATATATATATATATATATATATATATATATAAATGTCTATAACAGGGATGTCTCTATAAATGTTGCTGTGTGTGCACGTTATGCATATGACGTCTGTAGATATATGTCAAAACTCTATGTATTATTGTTTTATATATATATATATATATATATATATATATATATATATGTATAATATATATATATATATATATATATATATATATATATATATATATATATATATATATATATATATATATATATCGGTATTATATGTATATGGGGTACATAATGATAGATACATTACGGATGTAGGAGGGGGATCAGCCCAGGCAGACATGTAGTGGTAGCTGTCTGTATGTACAGATGTATTTCCACATAGCTGGTTTTTGTGAGGAAGTGGCAACAAATTGCACTCAAGTTAGCTAGTGTAGGAGAATTCCCAGTGGGACTGTCAGTAGTTAAAAGGTGACTCCAGGTCAGAGCTGCCTGCAGTCCAGGCTGGGATTTTGTGTGCTACAGTCATTGGCAGCTGCACCTGATTCTGCAGTACGGCACTTCCCTGACATTGTCCACGGCATTCCCAGACTGTGTACTATAATTAATATGTGACTATGGTACATGATGTAACACCTTATATAGGGTGACAGTCTGCATACCTCTCACCATACCTCTCAACTTTTTACAGCAAGAAATCTGGACAAAGCCATTAATAAAAGTGGGACAAAGGCCCAAAATAGAGACTATTTTTTAATATTGCACTTACAAACACAGAAAGGAGATAGAATAACATGTTTTGCTTTAGCATGAATTTTCTGAAGGGTATAAAGTTTGAAAATCAAACACCTGTCATTATTTTCTGACTTCGGTCTTTAATGATTTGCCACTAATTTGCCAGAAAGCTGCAATTTTATGAACAATAGACCAAATATATGAGGCAGAACTCTGTACAGCTGGGAAGTATGCCTTTCTCTGTAAATGTTTCTTCACAATGTCCAGCATTATACCCTATGTGCCTGGCCTGTTCCTCATAGATTTGTGGTGTTCCAGTAAAATGCTGTATAAGGCAGTCAGTGAATAGTACTACCTACAGATAAACATTTGAGTGTTGGACTTTATATCCTTCAGATATGCTGTACTGATGCAACCTGCTTTCATACTAGCCAACTTCTAGGTGAATCAGAGCATCTGAATGTCTGTCTCTAGTTTTGACCCTTTGTCCCCCCATTCTCTCTCTGGCTTTATCCAGCTTTCATGCAGTAACAGATTGAGGGGTATGTCCATCTATGCGGACACCACCATACGACTATCTCACATGCAAAAAATGTGAATACTGCCAGATTCAAACCATCAACACCATCACCCATGCTAATGTTCCTAGCCTACTGAGCCACACAAGCTGCCAGACAAGGATGTGTTATTCATGACACAATCAACAGCATGCAGACATATCACTGTAGATTTACTGTTACAGCAGTTGTATGGGTACACTGATGTGTTGCTGGTGGGACATGATAAGCCCATGTTCTGCTGGCATACACAGTTGTGTGATTGCCATGTGACCCCACTGTTTGCGAGCTCCCTTGAATAATGTAGTGGACTTTTCAGCCATGAGGCCTACTGCATATTATGGAGCACATACTATTAGACAGAGTACCTGTTGTCCCAAGTGGCTGTTAGATCTTACCAAGTAGCTCAGTAGCCCACTATATTCCCTTGCAAACATGCGGCAGGTCCATACATATGCTATCATATGCTAGTACCCCTTACAATTGGTGAATAGGTGTGTGACTTACCTTGCAAATGCAGCACGTAGCAGACCTGTAGTTCAGAGCTGACTCTGTCTTATGCAAGCAGTACACAGCCAATACATGGTTAGGTACAGATTGTGTGGGCTGGCCGGCATAATTTTTACTAATATGTATGTGAGTCAGAGTAAGGTGTCAGTCACTAGGGCCTGAGGTTGTCAGTGCATGTGCTATGTGTTGTCTCTGGGCCAAGGCCAGGGCATACTGGGCCCTCCTATGTCTGCCTACAGGAACAATCTCAGGGGCTTCCTCCTTGGAGTCCCCCTGTATGTGTGGTTGTGGTGACCTATGCACTTCTGGGGGGGCTGTGTATCCCTTCCCATTGCTGATCCTGCTGCAGCTGTTTCCACAGGATCATATTGTATAGCATAGCACATACTGTGAACATGTGTGCACATGTGACTGGAGAGTACTGCAGGGCTCCTCCAGATATATTGAAGCACCAGAAGCATAACTTCAGCAGCCCAAACACATACTGAATGATGTTCTTAGTTTGTGAGTGTGCCTCATTATGCATTCTTCGGTGGGTGGGTGTGCATATCTGATAGGTGTCATCATCCACAGTTCCATTGAGTAGCCAGCATCCCCCAGTGTATGGTTGCATGAGATGTCCCTCTAGCAAACATCTGGTACAGCTGTGATGTGTGCCAGATATGGGAGTTATAATAGCTGCCAGGGCTGCCAGTACACACATTCATGATAATACCCTGGGCATTGCACATGACCTGGCAGTTGATGGAGTGATACCCCTTGCGGTTGATGTAGATTCTATCTTCCTCACTGGGTGGTGCTTTGATGTGTACATGAGTGCAATATTTGGTACCCAGTACCTCAGGGTAGTGTGCCACATGGTAGAAGAGTTGCATACTACTGGCTATCACCTCAGGGTGAGGGGAAAATAAATGTGCTCACTGGCATGTGGTAACATGGCATCCAGGAACTGGTGGAGTACCCCTAGATGCTGATGTCTGTGAGACCCTCATCATATCTCCAGTTGGTCTTTGGAAAGTACCTGTAGCTAGTATTCTAAGAGCTACACATACCTTTGTTTCCACTGGGATGGGTTCCACTCTGTTGGCTCTGCATCTGAGTTGGGGTTGGCAGAGCTCAGTGAGTTTTTGTAGTATGTCCCTGTCCACCCCTTAGCACTCTACAATCTCCATCTCATGTAGCTCCTGGAAGGTTACCCTGGGCCTGAACACTCTTTTCCTTCTCAGTCTAGGCCTAAAGTCATCATCAGCAGCAGCTGCAGCATTGACCTTAGCATCTAGCACATACATATGTAGCAGACCTGCAGCAGCCTCTATCATTCCTTGAGTTAAAACTCCAAAATCTGTACTCCACTGGTGCAGATTATGGGGGAGAAATCAGATTGTAGGGTGTATGCAACCTTTTTAGTGCTCTGCTGTATGTGCAGCATGTATGCTTGGCTACCTATGATGCATTCCACCTGTCAAGAACATCATTAAGTACTGTTAATCACCCTAGTTTAAGTGAAACAGTGGTCATCAGTAATTAAGATATCATTGCCTTTTTTAGCCAATTTTTTTTAACAGAACTTCCTCACTGAGCACTGTGGCATGCTGTGCAAACATGTGGTCTGAAACGTAAACAGTGCTCAGCACTCAGTGTACACACCCCCATGTAAGGGCATGCTCAGCAGGGTGGTGCGCCATGTAAATACACTCAAACACAATGAAACAAATACCCCGTAGGTAAACAAAGCTTAGCAGCCAGTGTACACACCCCTCTGATGAGTACACTGGTGCACTGTGTAAACAGGCACTGCTGAGCTCTAATGAGCTTACAAGTCCTCAGACACACACCCCATTTGATGTCAGCTACTTCTTCTGTGGACACCAACACGGTTTTGTGCCTACACGGATGGGATCTATGGACAATGGACATGGATACCCATTTTTGCTATTCAGTAACTCCAGCTCATTTGCATAGGGATCAGTACACACAACCTGGAAACAGCATGGTAATGGGTACTGCCTCCTTAGCAACAGAACCATTCCACCATTGTAGATACTCCATGCAAAGTCATATAATCTATTACTGTCACATACTAATAACTTTGGTTTTGACGCTATTTTTTATTTTTTTTTTCATAAAAAGCATGTTTGCACACTGATCTAGATTATTTTAAAACATAAAGTTATTTTAAATTATTTTCCATATAGTCTTGGACACATGGTGGAACATTTTGCACATATATGTGTCTGCTATGTTATTTCTGCCCATCTACCTGCCCTTTTACAGCCCCTGTTGTTTATTTTTTTTTTTGCATTGTGTACACAGAATTTTTCCATGTACACTATGGACACCACCATGGGGTCTGCAGGACTGCCTGTCTGCTTCCTGGATTGCTCTACCTCCCTCATTTGCATACACTTCACCTGCCTATCAGGTGATTTGCATACTGCGGATACTTCTGTGTTGTAGTGCTCATGCACACTGCTCAGTTCTGTTTACTGGATTGCAAGCCTGCTTACTTTCATGTAAGCAGTGTGCCACTATGCCTACATGGAAAAAAGGTATGTGTAGGGTTTATTAAATTCCCCCTACTGTTAATAGTACAGTACAGTATTATGATATATTATATTAGGTGATCCTCTTTCTCTTCCTTCTAAGACCTTCAGAAAATAATGTTGATCTTCCAGGTTAAAACTGCATAATTCCTAGGCCACTGGCTTCCCAGGAGTCATCACTTGAGTCAGTTCACATAACTACCCATTTTGTTTTCCAGTTCAGACTGCCACAAAACTCCATATTGCAATCAGACATCAATGACCATTTGCTAAACTCCATATCTTATTCCAGTATGGCTATGGGCCACATGCAAAGCAAGCAAAGAAAAAACATACTGAATGTACAAATGTAAACACAATTCCACAATGATTATACAACTGCTCTAGAGAAGCACATTCAATAAGCAATATGGTGACATTGTGATCTATGTTATGTTATTTGATTACTGTAAAGGTGTACTTTGTTAACAAAAGGCTATGCAGAAGATTATTATTTGCTGAACATTGTACAAGCACAGACACACAAATACCTCTTGATAGAGTCCACCTCTTTCCCTCAGGGATCAGTTCTTGGACTGCTCCTTTTTGGCATTTACTTCTCAGAAGTCAAGACCAATGTCAGTGGTCTCTGGCTGACTAAATTTGCAGATGATTGAATCTCACACTGACAAATGTTCTCCAGGAGGGACTGACACAGACAAACAACTGGTGTCAGAGCCATGGACTAAAACTAAATGCCAAGAAATGCATACTAGTATCCCTTGGGAAGCCATCCATCCCTGGTAACTATCATATTGACAACACGCCCCTTAGAAGTGACCCAGTAGTCATGGACTTAGGGACAGACATATATAGTAATCTAACCTTTGACCATCCCGTGTCTACAGTGGTGAGGAAATCATTCTATGTTGCGCAACTAATAAACAATAGTATGGCATCTAAGTCCAAGGAAGTAATTGTTCCACTGTATTCTGCATTCATCAGACCCCTTTGGTATGTACCTAACCAGGCATGTACAGCAATTGGAATGTCCGCAGAGTTTCCTCACTAAAAGAATACAGGGTGTAAGTAAAATGCCCTATGCCTCAAGACTATATCCCTCCTACAGGCTTTTGAGGGGAGATCTATGCCTGGCATACAGGGCATTGTTAGGCCCCACTCTGATGGACCTCCTGCATATCCACAAAACAAACAGCAAAAGAATTACCAATTCTAAAGACTTAAACCTTGCCTGTGACATAAATAGGACCTGCTGGAGAAATAGATTTGCATCCCAGAGACTATCCCGTCTATGGAACAGGCTCCCCATCCATGTGAAGCAGAGTTCCTCCCTAACCCAATTCAATTGCAACTTGGACAATTGGATGGGAAACCAGAAATTCATCCCTGGTTTGGCACCTATGTCTCTAATGGACACAGGTAACCTGTAAATGGTTCATCCACCAGGCCCATGCTTACACTTATCAAGGGTATCAGAACTTATCAGAGATTTGGGATTTATGGCTAGGCTTAAAAGGCCTTTGTGGCTGTTAGCCTAGTAAACACCTATGAAATTAAGAACCTATTAAACATACACACACACACACACACACACACACACACACACACACACACACACACACACACACACACACACACACACACACACACACACACACACACACTCGTCTAAAAGAGAAAAAGATGCTCTTGTTGAATTAAAACAAAATAAGGGTTTATGTATTAACAATGCTGATAAAGGAAATGTCATAGTTTTTCTAGAAGTGAGTTACTACAGCAAAAAAGTAAAGACAATATTAGAAGATGGAAAGTTTTGTAAAAAAGTGAATTGGTCAGAAGTAAAAAGTACATACACTATGATAAATTATTGTATAGAAGATTGGTTACTTGAAGGGCTCATCATGTTTAATAATGCTGAATATTTTAGGAACTGGAAGCCTAAATCAGGTAGTTTTTTTGGCCTATCTAAGATTCACATGAGTATAGATGAGCCTACTTTTACATGAATAGTAGTTAGTGGAGGAAGAAAAACAGAGTCTATGGCAATTTATATAGGCAAGCACTTGCAAATGTTAGTTGGCAAAAGTGATTCTTATGTTAACGATTCTTTTGATTTCTGTAAGTTTATTACTGGTGTTTAAGTAAATGACTCCATGATTTTAGTAACAGTTGAGGCCATATCTTTTTATATGGTGATCCTGAGTGAAGAGGGATTAGAAATGGTAAACAGAGAGATGTGTTTATCAGGATGCTTTCCCAAAGAACAGATTAGGTTGTTCACAGAGATCTTAGATATAACTGTGGTATATAACTTTTTTGAGTTTGACAATTAAACGTATAGACAAATAAATGGGGTGGCGATGAGGGCAGCTATGGCTCCCAGTTATGCCAATGTCTTCATGGCAGGTAGGGATAAAGAATGTAGCTATAAAACTGATTTTTTAAGTATGTAGTGATATATAAATGTTTTATTGATGATTTATTTATCTTATGGAAAGTCACTGATAAAGGTCTAGTTGATTTTATGGCATACTTGAATAATGCTACTGAGTATTTGAGTTTTACCTATAAAAAGACAAAGACAGTATTAATTTTCTATATTTAACTATATATAAGTCAGCCAGCAAGTTAAAAGTGACAATTCATAAGAAAGAAGTGCAAATTAATGGTTATTTGTTTTAATGCTATGCATAACCTGAGTCGAAAAAGAAATATTGTAAAAAGCCAGTTTTTAAGAGTATGTACTCTGACTGATGATTCTCAGCATTTTTATATGGAGTGTGAAGCCCTAATATTCAGGTTTTATGAAAGAGGCTATCCTAGGGAAATGGTTGATAATATTATGACTGATGTGATTAGAACCAGGGGTCAAAGCCATGTAGCTAGGAATAACAACTATACAATTGACAGCATAGAAGTAGTACTTAAAAAAAGAAGCATTCTTCTTTTCTTGTCTACTTGAAAATTTTGTAGATGAGAAAGGAATAACGGAAATTGTGACTAGCAGCTGGAGATTTCTTATGAATTTCCAGGATTTAAAAATACTATTGGGAGAATCCAGCTTTTGTATCTAAGTGGGGAAGAATTTAAAAGAGCATTTTTTTTATAAAAATAATTTGGTTAAAGAAAATTCAGAACAGATGAAGGGACTGTACAAATGAATGAATTGTAATTTTTGCAAATATATTTTAGTTGGTGAAAAAATGTTTTACTGGAAGAATTGCAAATCTAAGTATCTGGTATACATAGTTTTATGTGGAATTTGTCCCACTTTTTATATTGGCAGAACTGTTAGAGAGTTCAATATGAGAATGTATGAATACCTTCGATCAGTGAAAAAATGGAGCTAAGTAATGCTTTAGCCAAACATGTGAACCAGAATCATTTAAAAAATGTTAAGGATATAAATTTTAGATTTTCAGTTATAGATCAACTTCATAATTTTAATATGAAATGGGATCCTGAGGATGAGCTTGATTGGAAATAATATTGTTGGCAAATTAAATTAAATGCTTGTAGTCCTTCAGGAATGAATGATAGTTAAAACTACAAAATTGTATCAAAAAGGAAAGGGTTAACTCATTAACTTGAAGTCACCTGATTTTCGTTATTTTATTTAAATGCATTTTAATGATCAGTAACTTTGTCTTATGAAGTTCTATGTACAGAAGGAAAACGTTTACCAGTTTGTTTTATATAAGTTGTTTTTATTATGTTAGATAGTAATATAATAAGTTGTAGGAATGATGAAACTAGTAAACTGGAAGGCATGATGAAATGTTAATGGAAAATGAAACCATAAAGAGAAGGGAAGGAGAAAAAGAGAAATGGTGATTAAACAAATAAGACTTAGTAATGAAAATAAAATTTGCAGTGAAAATGAAATAAAAGGAGACAATGAGATAAACAGGAAAATAGTGATCAAAGGAGGAAGTAATAATTATGCTTAAGAAAACTAATAAGTAACAATATGGAAAAGAAAGAAAAAAAAGAAGGTATCGTTCTCCATAGACTGATATTTAGGAGGAATGGTGGTGTTGCTGCGGTAGCGTTGTCGCCTCACAGTAAGATGCTGTCTGGTTCGACTCTCAGTTAGAGTGTCTTCTGCGTGGAGACATGCGTGAATGGGCATACCTTCGTTGAAGGTTGTGCACCAGGGCTGACAACTCGGTATGTAAAAATCAACTGCCAATCATTAGCGGAATGCAGTTCCGCTGTGGTGACCCCTAACCGGGAAAAGCCGAAAGTCACAACAAGCTGTATAGTTGGAATACAACGTGGAAGAAAAACAAATATTATTTTCTTTAGCAATATGAAAACTGCAGTGTTAGATCACATATCATCCTCACTATTTAGCATTGTATCTGGTTGTTTTAGTTTACAGAGATTAAGGAGATTATGGCGTTAGAGTCAATTTAATTGTATGAGAGCTTTGCAATGATGGGTGTATCAGGGCGAGTCAAATGTAAACTTGGCTATTTCAGTATGGGTTAGTTCCAGTGTAGAGAATCATAAGACTTGAAGGAAGGTTAATTTTGATGTGGCAGAGAGGAGGGCGGAGTGAACTAGAGCAGTTGCAATATGTTTTCTGGTGGATTTAGTGGGATAAATTTTGATTTGGAAGAACAAGACCAGTTTTTGATTTTTTTTGATGATCTGTAAGTTGTGGAGGTCAAGTTGTATGTGGTTAGTTCCAGAAATTTAGTGCGATTAACATGGTAAATGGAAGTCTTAGTTAAAGAGATGCTGGTAAACGTGGCTGCAGATATTTTGGTGGATGTTGGGGGTGAAGAGCATCAGTTTAGTTTTTTTGGGGAGTGAATAACAAAGTTGGAGTCACTGAGCCAGGATTATAAAAAAGAGAACTGTTGTATTGGTGACTGGAGTTCATGCATAGACTTCATAGAGCAGATAAAGCAGATAATGATGACATCATCTGCATATTGAATCATGGTAAAGTCACTGCATTGAAGAGTAAGATCATGGATAGAATGTTGAATATAATGAGACCTAATATGGATCCTTGTGAAACTCCTATAGGAGAGGTAAGAGGAGAAGAAGTGGAATGCAAACCATTTAACATTTTGAATTCTGTTACTGAGGTAAGAAGTGAACTATGAGAATAAATAATTTGAGAGACCTAGATATGAAAGTTTTTTTATGCAATTTATGATGAGAGATGGTTCATAGGTTCATAGGTTGGTACTAGGGCTTATCAATCCCCTGGCTTTACTTCACCCCTGTCTTTCCTTCCTGGACCCTTCCCATCCCTGTGACTTCCCTGATCCCCGGGTGTTCAGCCTCCTGAGGTTCCTTTTCTCAGGACCCTTTGAAGAGGACCAAAGAGGCACTCTGCTTGAAGAGGCACTCTGCTGGACATGTATTGGGTGTATGGCACCCCCTCCAGAGTGTTCCTCCAGCTTGTTGACAACATATAGATGAGCAGTTTTTTGTCCCCTGTGGTGGATGAGGTCTGGATTGGGATTTCTTCTGAGCAGTTGGATTTTTTCTGTGGCATTGATATGGGTTTATATTTGTTTAGCAAAGATCGCCTCTGAGTAGACGACATGCACCAGAGTATAGCGGAGTTTTTAGCTAAGCGGTTAAGGCGGCATCTATAGGGGCTTCTGCTTCTTTATTTTTAGTGAGGTATTTCTGGCCTTTCCAGTTGTTGCAGATGTCTTGAGAGGAGACAAACCCCAAATGGGGTGCATTGTATTCTATAATGGGTCTAATGAGGGATGAGCACAATGGGACACCTCCTTTTTCTGGATGAAAGCCCTTAGTGATGAGTGATGCTACATAGAAGGATTTCCTTGACTGTTGTGTTATGGTGTGGTGGTTATCATCATGAGATCACTGTCCACCTGTGTCCCTAAGTCTCTATCAAACGTGTTTGTTTAGTGTACTGCCACCTATATGGTATATGGATATATTTTTTTTTCCAGCGGACACCTACACATTTCTTCTTACATTGAGGAGCTTGAGGCTGTGGCAAGGCTAATCTGTTTCTGTCTGTAAGGCCCTTTGTAGATCATCCACATCATTTGGGAGATTCAATAATGGCTCACAGTTAGCAGTCATCTGCAAACTTTGTCATCAGAGGAGTCCCGTGTTGGTTGGCCTGTACTTCAGAGAAGTAGATGCCAAACAAGAGCAGTCCCAGGACTGAACCCTGAGGTTCAAGGTGTCTAAAACGTTAAAGTTACCAAGCAATTGTTCTTTCTATGCAGGTGAAGTATGTATAAAAATGATTGAAAAGCTGTGAACTGCACTGTGAGGAGAATGGAATGGAATGTGTGCTGTAATGGGGATAGAAGGTTATATAAGAGTATGCATTGGAATTATTGAGAGTGTATACATTTCCCATGATCTTGAGCAATGGAGAGAGGATAGTGATAAGCCTGAAGTTATTCATTTCTGCAGATGAGTCATCTTTGTGGAGTGGAAGGGTTTATTAGCGTTTCTAGCACTGGGGGAAGTGACATTCTTACATGGATCTATTGATGAGGATAGATATGGAGTAAGGAAAAACATCAGCTGTAATTTTAAAGTGTTCAGGTGAGATGGCCAGAGGCTAGAGTGGTTAGTTTGAGTTTAGATACATATGTCCATATTTTGGAGGTAGGAGCAGAGTGGGCAAAGTAGTGATTTGCCCTCTCTGCTCCTACCTCGAAAATATGGACAGAGTGGGCAGAGTGGGCAAAGAAGATATTTTTTGTGAGTGGTATATTGTTCTGTGTTAGGAGGAATGCCAGTGGGATCAGAGTTAAATAAAGAGGTAGCAGAGATGATGCTGGAGTTGAATGTGCAGAAAGTATAGTAGACTGTTTAATAAAGATGTGATTTTTAGTTGGGATGGTTTGTTGGGTTTATGAAGTTGAAAGAGTCTGTTTTTGGGTGAGCTAGAGTGGAAATTTTGGTGGCTACTGAAATATTTTTTGCTTGCCAAGAATGTCTTCTGTTTTGGAGGTATTTCTAAGATTTCACTAGGTTTGGACAGGTGTGAGAGATTTGCTGTTTTCCCAGCAAATTCAGGCTTAATCACCTTGTTCCATTAGTTGTGTAGTAGAGTGAGACAGGCAGGAACAGGGTCAGATCTGACTGTTTTCCACCTCAACAGAGCTGGTGCATTTACACTTTTTAGAGAAGTTTGGTTAAAATGTAACACATCACAGGGAAGAATAGTTTTAGAATATTTCAGTTCTATATGCATAGGAGTTCAAGGAAATTGTGTGTTTTGAAATTTAAGTGGCTTATTTGACAGCTGAATATTATAGATTTAGGTTTTAGAGAGCAGCAGGGAATGGTGAAGGTGGGGAGGCTGTCACTTAGAAAGTCAGAAAAATACCTGAATGGATAATACTGTTAGAGTTGCTTGCTAGAATCTGTACTATGATGGCTTCTGTGCCTGATGATTTGTTAAATCTGGTAGGGGTGTTTATAGCACAAGTAAATTTGTACAGATTTTAGAAAGTAGAAGAAATATTTGGTGTATTAGATGAGAATATTGCTTGCAGGTGGCCCAGTTAATATTTTTGTATACCAATGTGATGGTTTCATAAGAAATGTTTGAGGAAATCCAAGAAAGAACACCATCGATGATTGGAATGTTGCTATGCTGGCTGGGTGGTATATAAAGAGTGATAACACAAATGTTTTTGTGGTTTTTAAGTTTTAGTATGGATATTATAATTTCTGAGACATTGAACTGTGAGGTTGTGAGGGGGAGAGGTGGAGTTGGAGGTGGTTTACAAATAGTACAGCCACTACTCCTGCAAGCTTAGACACAAGGTTTAATTGGAAGATATTCTAGCCTGAGGATGAGATTTCTTTTTTAGGGGTGGATGAGTTTAAACAAGTTTCTGTCAATGTGAGAATGTCTGGAGAAATTTGAAATATACAGGGATCTAGGGTGAGACTTTGTTATATATGAAAAGGATATTGAGACCTAGTACTTTACAGTTCTGGATCTAAATGGGAAAGGATGACATGGAGTTAATTGTTGAGGTGGAGATATGCTTGGGTGGTATTCAAGAGCCAACTTTGCAGTGAATATTGCCACTTATTAAAAGCACAATGGAGTTTTAAACTATGGAAGAGTAGTAGTACAATGTTATTTCTACAGATGTGGAAGTAGAGAAGAGGATGGTATGGTGAATTTTAAGTGTCTGTGATAAATGGAGTGGACAAAATGTGTTAAAGAGGGCTGAATATATGGATGAGTATGGAGGAAGATGTCTATGTGGCAGGAAAATGAGAAGTAGCAATGCAGTGAGATGATGGGATGTTACTGATTACAAGTGGAAGGGGTTTTAGAATATATCAACCTCTATGGGCACAGGATTTCACATAACTAGTCTCTGTTGAGGTTTGAGTAACTTCTTTCATAGATACATTTTATATGAGAATAGTGCAGATAGTTTGGTTAAGAGTAGAGAAACAGGAATAAGGAGAAACATGCTCCTGAAGTAGACTAGTTAATGAGGGTAAAGGATGCTTAGAGTTAAAATAATCAAGACATGACTTTAGGAAGGAACAAAAGTTGTGGGAAGTATAAGAAAGTGGTGAGGGGGATAATAATCTAGGGTCTTTTAGATACTTAAATGTGATAGACAGCTTTGTAAGAATTTGTTATAGGAACAGAAATTGAATGCAGGTATTAATGAAGGCTGAGGAATATGTTTATGAGTAACAATTTAACAGTCTGATAGGAGCATAAAGTGGTAGTATGCTGCAGGCAAGAGTGAGGGTAAAAGCAGGTGGTATGTGTAGTGAATTACATGATTTGCTGTCTAGCGAAGTGGACAGATAGAGAGAGCTCATATTTGTGATGTTTGAGGAGAAGAGGGGGGTGAAGAATGAAGATTATAAAAGTAATGGTATGGAGGTGGCTGGAGTATTGGGGGTAGGAGTGGAGTGAAGTGGGCCAGAAACAACACGCATTAGCATGAGTTAATTTGTATGTGTATTCACACAGTTAGGTTCTCAGAACAGACCTGGAGTGGTATTAAGTCAGCACAATTAAGTAATAGTTAAAAAAGTAGCAATTGAGCAAATTTCACTGTTTACCTGTAATGTAGCACAGTAAAGGTAGATTATCCTAGATGCAATTTCAGCTGCAGCTATTATTATTCTGTGTCAGTACTGGCTGATGTGGCTGAGCTTCAGAATGGTCTGCTTGGCCATAAGTTTAGTAAAATCTATGAAAATATACTGAATAAAAATAAAAACAAACAGAAGAAATACTGACAAAGTAATGTTAAAAATTAGAAATGAAAATATGATAAATGTATGAAGTAAAAATGTAAAATACCAAATGAAAATATTATTCTGGAAATAATTAATATAGCTGCCAAATTCTAAACTCTAAACTGTCCTTAGGTTTGAGTATGTGCATGTGTGATATGGAATAAAGACCTGGCAAACTACTTCCATTTCCCCTTTTGTCTTGAAAACTCAGTGGGTAGCAGTGGATGTCAAGATGGTGACTCTAGGAGTTAGATGCAATTTGTCAGGAAGTGAGCAAGCAAACTATCAGCTTAAACATGAATTCCAACTCAATTTAAAAAAGTATATTAACTTAGAGGTTAAAATAAAGACAAAACAAAGACATTGGCTCAAAAGTAAAAAAAAAAAAATACAGATAGATAAAGAAAAATTGAAACTGATATTTCAGTGAGTAAAAAATAATATTTTTGCACCTAATAGCCATTGGAATGCTGCAAAATTATATAGTCAAGACTGATACAAAAGAGAAAAATGTAAGTTTTAAGACGTGTTAAATAGTCACAAATAAAATAAGACAATTCTGAAAATGGTTGGAATGCATAAAAAATTAAGACATTCTTTAACAAACTTGATAAGGAATGACTGTATTGACCTGATGATATAATTAAGGGTCGATATAGGGTTGATAACGGTAAAAGAGATGATATATTCAAAGAGCAGTTTAATAAATAGTAGATATGTTTGAGTAAAACATTGTAAAAGTTGCTTTAAAATTATTAAAGAAGTGGGAACAATTCATGCAGAATAGTTTAAATGAGGAGGAGATCCATTTAAGGAGAATTAGAAATTGAGCAATTTATGTAACGGAGTGAATGAAAATTGTTAAAATGTACTCTGCATGAAAATAACAAATGTTAATATGGTTTGTTTTCTTTTCTATTACTGTATAATGTACCTATGTTAATTTTGATGAACTGTTTAATAAAGATGTTTAAAAATGATAGAGAAAGAATATTAGGTGTAAGTAAAATGTTGTTAAAGTGACCTCAAAATAAATAACAATTTGAGTAATGCCTTTTTATAATATTCAAAAAAGTTATAAAAATGCATATAAAAAATTTAGACCTAAATGGGAAGAGTACATATTTGAGCTTGTTTGAAATGGATATAATGATAAATCAGAGTAATAAAATGTGGATGCCATTCATCCATAATAGATGTAATATGATTAATATTTATAAATTACAGAACTGAAATGCAAACCAGCATCATCCTAAAGAATAGATTAAAAAAAAAATAAAAGTGCTTAGTTTTTATATATGTAGTTACATACATGAGACAATTTGGCAAGGATGTACAGTTAATGACATCTCTATTAATCTACATGAGATTATTTGTCCCAAAGCATTTAGCTCTCACCAAAAATGTATTGTGAAGTAAAGATACTAAAATAAAATAATAAAAAAAAACATTCCTAAGTACTGCATTCGAAAAATGGAATTCAATGACATTAGACTACAGTCTTGATAGTAATATCATCAGATGAATTATTCAAAAAAAAATGGAGTGTTATTAGAAGTGATACTGGTTTGTTAAAAATAGTGGGGAAAAATGACATTTGCTTATAAGGGAATTGGAAATTGGAAAGGTCTGTTACAATCCGAAAGGAGTTGGCTTGCTTTTTATACTTAAGAGTCTACTCTGTGCTCTTAAATGCATGTTTGCATACAATGCAGATTTACAAATGATGCAAGTAATATAAATGCAAGTTTGCCTAACAAAGTATTAAACTCCCTGTGCCATTTTAATTGTCAATAATCTAGTGCACATTGTTTAGCTTCTTGTTTTTTCCAGTGATGCATATTATATTTGGAAAACAATCAGAAAACTAAGTGCATATATTAGAGAACATTTGTGTTCTAGTAAAATGAAGGAGAGGTAAAATGCTTCATAGAGATGTAATAATTTTAAGAAATGTTTATTCTTTATAATAGATTATAATGTAACTTAGGTGACAGTTGTCAAAATAGTAAAAATGGGGATTCCAACCACTGTAAGCCACCAGTAACAGAAGAAAAACAGGCTGGAAGGAAGCACTCAGGTTCACAATTTCTTCAAGGTTTAATGGCACAAAAAAGTAGATGAGCAACACACCAAAACGATGATAACACTCCAAATACATTTTCGTTCACAAGAACTTCATCAGAATAATAAATTACATAGCAAAGGCCCGTTAAATAGTTCCCCCAATCAAAAAATTACCAATAAAATCATAAAATACAATTTAAAAAGACATTTAAAATTCCAAGTGCTGCTACCTGGTGTCAGAACATACTAATTACATCCTAAAAACAATAGTAAAAATATATATGTAAAAACTGTTCATGCAATCACTCATATAATATCAATAAAATAACTCAATAGTATGTTTGTAAAAATTAATAAAAATACATATTTATACCAGTAAGAAAAGTGCATTTGTAAAAGAAATGTAACTAAATGTGTCTGTTTCAAAAGTTTATTATAGCTTGGCAGACCTGAGTTTTAGTAGAGGTGCTATTGAGATGTTCTTATTTAACACGGGGGTCCTGCTTGCATCTAGTGTGACCTGCCACAGTAATTCCCTATACTCAAGGATGGTCTCCCATGCACCCCCCCCCCCCCACATTCTGAATAGCAACCTCTAAAAACAAAAAACTCAAACCTTGCCTCAGGGCAGTCCAAAGAATGTTTATATATAACATTTTTAACATTATGTTTCTTAACATCATACATATGCTCATAAATGAGTATTTTCAACTTTCTTTCAGTCTTGCCCATGTAAAAGGCTTCACAGGTCTTGCACACAACAAAGTATACTAGCCCACTAGTATTACAGTTACTAAAACTTTTACCATACACCCATTTATTCCTACTTTTAAAAAAAACCCAGTCAGTATTAGAAATAAAATTGCACTGTCTGCATGCTCCACATTTAAAAGTACCTTTTCTCTTGGTGGTGTGTGCAGGCTTCTGTTTACCCTCACCCTCCAAAAGGTCTTTTAGATTTTTTCCCCCTCTTATAACTGATCTTCAGGGGTCCCTTGTCAATACCTTTGAGATCCGTCAATGAAGTGAACCTGTTCCATTCCTTTGTTATTGTGTCCACTACCTTTTTAGAGTCCAAGTTAAAATCTAAAGTAAGAGCATTGGAGTAAACCGTGGGTTAATTTCACTTAATATGTGTTGATTTGTGTCCAGTCCTTTACCCAACAATGGGTAGTACCTGATGTGATGTAAATTACTTACATAGGTACAACTGTCCTCTAATAAGTCCTTCAGGTAACCTCTTTGAATAAATAAGCTTTCAATAAAGTCACACTCCAAAGAAAAATCACCATCCAGAGAAGTCATTCTGGATGCTCAAATTAGCTGACCTTTATAGATTTTTTTTTTTGTATAAAAGGGTGGGCACTAGAAAAATGTAGATAAGAATTTGAAAACGTGTCTTTACCATATATTTTACACTTAATGCCCTCCACAGTCTTAATTAAACTCACATCCAAAAAAATCAAGTCTATCCATATTTATAGAACTGGTAAATTCCAAAAAGGTGGTGGTAGTATCCAATTAGTTCAAAAATTCATGTAACTTCTCCTCGGTATCAATCCAGAAAATAGCTATATCATCTAAAAATCTCTGATAGTGGGACCAACAGTTGCTATATACAGATTTTAAAACATATTTTTTCTCCCACCAAGCTAAAAATATATTGGCATATGTGGGGGCACAATTTGCCCCCATAGCTACACCCTTGATTTGATGAAAGAATTCCCCCCATAAAAAATGAAATTATTTTTTAATACCATTTCCATCAGTTGTAAAATGACTGGCAACTGGTCCGTAGATGGACAGACCTTATCTAGTAAGGCTTCCTCAAACCAGGCTAATCTTAAGTCCTGGGGAATAACAGTGAACAAATCTTTGATATCAATCGTGACAAAAATAGTATTGTCAAAACACTGGTCAGTTTTAATTCCCTTTAAAAAGTCCCAGGAATCTTTTAAAATGGTCTTTTCTGTGCCCCAAATTGACTTTAATTTTATGTCAAGAAACTTTGCTATGGGTGCAGTCTTTGACCCTTCGGCCGAAACAATCGGTCTTAAAGGGGGGTCAGTAGGGTCCTTGTGCACCTTAGGTATGCCAAAAATAGTAGCTATTCTGGGTTGAGCTACCTGTAAATACTTGTGGGTGTCCAGGGTAATCAATCCATCCCACAGTAAGTCATCAATGACCAAATCGATTTTTTTATATGCAACAAAAATCTCATTTCTGGACACCCTCCTGTATGTACTGGAATCTCCCAAAATGTCTAACATCTTGCCTTCAAGTTCGTAGATAACATTGTCCATCAAAATGGACCCCCCTCCCTTATCTGGTTTCATGACACACTCATTGTGGTTCTGTTTGAGTTCCTTTAGGAGCAACCATTCCCCAGCCATAAGGTTGTGTTTAAACCTATAAGGGGAAGCACAAATAGCCTGTTTTAATTCTTTTTCTACTACCATTTCAAAATTTATAATTTGAGGGTGTAGAGGTGGGTTGAATTCACTTCTTCTCTTTAAAGTCTCTGAATTTTTCTCTTTGCCTGTACCATCGAACATAACACCAAAATTGAACTTTCTCATAAAGGTCTTGATATCTAAAATCACTTTTGTCAAATCACATTTGTCTGTACCACTGTAGTTAAAAATGTTATAATTATTAAAAGAATATTTGTTCTCACACCTAACTATATTCTCAGTGGGTAAAACTTAGGTGGGTAACACTAGAATCCCCCCCCCGAGCTCCTCTGTTCCCCCTCCAAAAAGGGTTTTGGAAGTATTGGGGGCCTTTCTGATTCATAAGTCTCTCGGAGCGATGGAGGGGAGGGAATTCTAAAGGGTCATAGTTAATCCCTTCTTCACTTTGTTCTCCATAATTTGCCTCACTATCTACTTCAAATACATAATCCTCCCTTCTTTTGTCTACCCACTTTCCCCTGGGCCCAGTGTAACTCCGTTTTTCCTTGTATTCTAATATGTCTCTATCAAGTTTCTTTATCTTGCATTTAATATTAATGTTAACTTTTCCATCTATATCATCCAATGTATCAAAATATTTTTGTTTTTCAGTTTCTGCAGAAAACAGTAAATCACTTGTGACAACAGAATTTAAACGTTCAATGTTTGAATGCATTTCCTTCATAGACAGTTCATTTTGCTTAATAATAAGTCTAACAATGTCTAAACCACAGTTATTAAAACCCTCCAGTAATTCTTTATATAATTCGCTACCAACATGAATGTTGTTGGGGTATTTCTGCACACGTAGTCCTTTAGGTACAATTCTGTTTCTTAAACATGTACGTAAGTATTCATTGTTAATACAAAGTGCTTTATATTTCCCCATGAGTTCCCCCAGTTTTTTGACACTGGTTGCAAAGTATTATTACTAATTTACCTCCCAACACACTCATTTTGAGTCCCAACATTAAGAGAAATTTTCTCAGTTAACCAAGTTTCAAAAGCCTTCCTAGGCTTGTTAACACCATGGCAAATATTATGATTAGTCAAACAGTCACCTTTGTTTGAAGTTGTAGCCTTAGTAATTCCACAGTCATTTGCTCTGTCTGGTCGAGAATTTTCTTCATCTAAATCATCGAAAATACTAAGTACCCCAATGTCTCCTTCATGGTTAGCTTTTTTTAGTCCCAAAACTGCTCTTAGTTTGAGAAACTCAATGTAGTCTCTCCACAAACGCCTCAACATTGTTTCCTCCATTGTGGTTAGCTTCCTGGTTTCCCAGGATGCTGAGTGACATCAAACCAGCAAAGGACTGGCCAATCGGAGTGAGCAATTCAACAAGCTGAGTTAACTGGCCAGTCAGTTAAGCTGAGTTAGGTGACAGTTGTGTTTGAACTATATTATTTCTTGTGGTTTAAATGATGCTGTCTCATTAACAGACATATTAAAACTGAAAACATTTTTTATGAATAAAATACATTTAAAAAGAGGAATCGAAGGACATGGCTCAGTCAGAATTTGCCAGTAAACAAATGCCAATAAATAAATAAAAAAATACAATTTAGATACATTTATTAATGTATTTAACTTGATATAGTCATAAGAGTAAATGTCATTTAGTGTATGTCAGGTGACCAGACACTATCATATCAGTAATTGTATAAATGTGGTTTTGTTAAATTGGCATTTGTATTAAGAAGAACTCTGAATGTAGATTAAAACATGGCATACTGACATAAGTATAAAACTCAGTGTTTACTGTGTTTGTTCTTTTCAGTATATTTTTGTTCCCAGAGTCATTTTTGTCAGTTACTTACAGGGACTAAGTTCTGTCTTTTCAACTACTTACCTTACTTTTACTGAAGAAAAGATGCAATTGATCTATTTTAAGCCCTGTTTTATGATATATGTATTTTTTGTTATTCATGTTTTATTGACAGTAAAGCAAATTCGTAAAGAAGCCACTTACTATTTATATTATCTTTACAGCCATCATTATCCCATTGTTATCTGATAACTGAATCATATTTTATGCAATTTGTGCCTGTTACACGCCATGAACCTTAAGCCACAGAATATTTCCATTTTAATTCTGCTGTTCAATCCATTTTGCTGAAACACTAAGGAAAGCAGATATTTATTCTCCCTGATATGCAAAATTTATAACAAATAAAAACCATTAGCTAGTCTAACAATAATTCAAACCTTTTGCATACATTTGACACTAAGCGCATGGTTTTAAAAAACACTGCAAGTGTAGGGTAGAATAACTTCTTACAGGTATGTTTCTTCTTCCTGCTGTAGAACCCAATAACTTGTATACCTGCAACAACAGTGATGCCTGATCCTTTTGGATGGTATATAAAGGAAAAATAAGATTCCTGGAGGTTAGCAAAGAGCTGGAAAAAACATTTCTAGATATTCATGGGAAAATCAAGAAGAGGTGTGGGATACCATCTTACCACTAGCTGGAAAATGAAAATGCTGCATAATGAAACAGAACATTCCAAAAATTGGAATGACATTTAAGGAATCCAAAACAGTGAACATAAATACAAATTAAACTTGTCATAACTGAAGAAAACATACAATAATTATTTCTCAAAACTAAATATATATAACAATACTTTTCAAAATAGTAACATGAGAAATAAACAAACCTGGATTATTAACTGCTTTTGGGCCAAACTTTCACCACATATTAATGCAGGAGGCTTTGACTCTACCCATATTCTCTTACTAATAGGAATTCCTAGTTCACCATAAGACGTAAAAGAGGTTAGATTTTAATGTCAAAATAATGTGGGCATGTAGTTATTATATTTAGAATATGGCAGTATGAAGGAAGGTGATGTGCTACCATTACATAAGACTTAAGAGTAATCCATGGAGACAGCTGTTACACTAAAAAATTGCTATTACAGATCTAAGGTTATAGAAGGAGAAACAAAGAGATGAAAACATTTGGAATCAGACAGTTGTTGATATTGCAACTAGGTCCTTCACTCAAAATAAAGTGAAGTTAAAAATTGCTTTTATCCTTTTTGTTTTCATATCTATTTAATATTTATTTACTGGGAAAGTCTAACTTGGAACAAAGTCAATTTTCAGCAGAGGCCCAGGGAGAAAAGCTCCAGAGGCATGTCTTTGCAATGTGGGAGGAAAACCTACATGAACACAGGGAGGACATGCAGACAACTCACAAAAATGGTACCCCAGATAAGAATCAAACCAGAGAACCTCTTGCTGTGAGGTGACAACACTATCACTGCACCATCATATATTGGCATGCATTCTCAAAAATCTATTAAAATGCTATAATGCACTTTTGATACACTAGAAAGCAAATAGCAAAGACTGGTCAATGTTGCCCCATTTTTTTTCACTTTTAGGCTTTGCCAGATTTCTAGTGTTAACAGGTTGAGAGGTATGTCGCTATTATTGGTGCAGAGGGCTGGAGCTTTAGCTGTGGTACAAGGTTTGATCCTATCATCTCTCAATTGTTGTGCAACTTTGCCTCAAATTTATGTCTATTACCTAAGAATTTTAGAGTGATTGGTTTCAGACATCTTCTACATTGAGCTATACATGCTAACTTGGGTGTTTTCATCCTATCGACTTTAAGCTCATTTGAGTGGCATTATGGTCTGAGATGGTAATAAGAGAGAGTTGGTTACCATAAGGATGTAAAGGGCTTGGGTGACTATGACAGGACTTAGGTACCCCTAATTTTCCCCAAAACAGATAACTTTGGTTTGAAGGAGGTGTGATAATATTAACAATTAAATAATAATATATCTTATAAATAATAATAAATACTGTATGAAAGGGAGTACAGGTTTTAGCTAGGATAACCCCCCTTATAATTCAGGAACTACAGGTACATCACAGTCCATTTTTTATGTCAGTGCCTAGTAGTGATCAGAACATGAGTTGTAAATTGTCCCTGTTGTAACTTTTAGGTTGGACTTTGTCCCTGTTTGTCTGAAGGTTAGGGATGAAGTCATGGAGGGCCTTAAGGTTTTTGAATACTGCACTCCTGGTGGTTTCCAACTGTTGCCACTTTGCAGTGTTCATGACTGTTATTAGAAGTTTTGGTTAAGTAATTTCCAGTCATTTTGTTGGGGGCTAGTACATCAATGTCGAAGAGTGTCACTTCTGGAACTCTGCAGCACAGCATTACTCCAGAACTTGCATGGTGTTTTGTCTCCATCTACTGGCCTTACAGGTTATCTAGTATTACTAAGTGTAGTAATAAATGGGTCTATATTAGTTCACCAAAGTTATTTTCAGCGAACAACTTTCAGCCGACCTCTATTCAGTGAAAATCACTTCCATGATTTGTTGAATTTACGAAGGGCAAGGAAACAATTGCCTCACAGCACAACAGAACCATATAACTAAATCAAACCCACTCCCACACCTCCCATGTGGATTGCTGCTCCCTCCACGCACCCCTAACTATATATACCAATTCTGAGATCTCACTACAGTGGGGAAAAGGGCAAAGTTGTGTAGTCGGCCAACTACTTCCTTGCCCTTGGTAAATTCATTGAATCGCAGAAGTGATTTTCATTGAATAGAGGTTGATGGAAACGTGTTCGGTGAAA
Organism: Protopterus annectens; assembly: GCF_019279795.1. Classification (NCBI taxonomy): domain Eukaryota; kingdom Metazoa; phylum Chordata; order Ceratodontiformes; family Protopteridae; genus Protopterus; species Protopterus annectens. The sequence goes on from NC_056744.1 coordinate 755,536,358, forward strand.
ATACCTTTCAGTGTACTAATATAGACCCATAATAAATATATGTATGGCTGGATGACTTCTCATAGGCATTTAATATTTCATCCTTCTGATTAACAACCATTTTATATTGGCCTTTAAATCCTAGTACAGCACGCATTTATACTTTAGTATAAAAGATAAATAAAAAAGAAACTAAAAGAAAGTTAGGCAAATAATTATTCATTCTTTTATTGGGTTGTTTATTTAGGTATCTAGGCTATATTGGATTATTTATGGGAAGGTGGTTGTTTCATTATTTATTTTCTCAAGTTATTTTAATTATAGGTTCTTTGTCTGTTCAGGTGCTCAAAGACAGATGGCAATGGATCACCCAAGAAGCTCAAAGTTTATTTTCAGATTTAGAGGTGGACCAGACACAAGATCAAGTTTTGTTAGCAAGAAAAGATCCTTGCCAGTAGCAGAGGAGGAGGAGCAAATGATGAGGTCTAACCTTCAGAAGACAAAGCTAAGGGCTAAGAAGGACACCCCAGCATAAGGGATGAGTACAACTTCTGTGGCAGACAGCATGTCTGACACTGAAGGTAATGACATAAGAGGTTTCTTTGAGATGGGTGTAGTGTATAGGGAGCAGACAGTGGATGAATAGCTTGAAGAGTTTTTCAATTCACTTCTTGTGGAAGGTAGGGCGAGAAGTTCTGACATAGCTTTGAAGATGAGTTTTGGTATCATGCCTGCCTTATCTTCTAGTCACCATCACCATCCCCTTTACTATCCCAGTAGACTGGAACTGTCCCTCTTATTCAGCAAAAGAAACCAGTTCTGCCAACCCTGACTTCATTATCACTCACTTTTTAAATTCCATGGCCCTGATAAATCCTCCAGGATACCATATTACCACACACATCCCAATGAATATCAAGAAGAAAATCCATACTGGAGAACCAAATAAAAGGGAGTATAGCCTGGTCATTGTATAATTAGAGATTTAGGAAATTAAAGGTGATAGACAAATCTATCAAGTGGGGATAAAGGCACCCTAATATTTGGTTGAGTGTTATGCTAGATAAGCCTAACTATTAACTTTTGAGAATGAAGCTTCAGATAGAAGTTAAAGGGAGGGAAAGTTTTGTTTGCCTTCAACACTGGCAAGTGTTTTTGGCCCATGTGTAAGCTTGCCTAGTTATGCTGTTCTTGTGGTAAGGATCATCCATCAGTTTGATGCTGGGCTAAAGTAGACCACTCCACAAATAGCAATTTGGCACCATATAATGAGAGTAGCCCTGCCTTGTCCCAGATTAACCCACTCAGGTGTAAACAGCCTTTCCTGGCCAAAGACCCAAACCACTATGGGGTCCAGCTTGATGCCTAGCATCCTCACTCTCCAATCAAGCTAGGTAGTATGGTTCAGCTGCTGTTAGATTACCCTGTCATTAAAGCTGCCACTTTTCCTTTTGAAGGATTTGGAAATAGACTCAAGATCGGGTCTTCAGTTCCCTTCTATTCTAGACCATCTCTCAAGGGTAATGAAGATATTGCACCCAGATTAATTCAGAAAATGTTATTAGCTGGTAGAATAATGGGCCCCCTTTCAAACCCTCCATCCTGCTTTTAAAATTTCCCCTATAGGATTTAGCCCCCCAAAATAAAAACGGACAATTTAGATTTATTCACCACGTTTCTCACCCTGAGAGTTTATCTGTCAATGATTTCATTGACAAGGAACAATCTGTTGAGCACTATTCTTTACTAGAGCAAGCGATGGAGGTGATTTTAAGATACTTGAATCCCTGGTCTGTAAACTAGATATCCAGTTGGTTTTTGCCTATCCCATTAGAAAAGAGGACTGGACACTGTTAGGTTTATGGCATAATGGTAAGATTTTTTTTTTAATATAGTAATGCCCATAGGGTGCTCAGTAACTTATGTTACTTTTGAAGTATTCAGCCTGGACATACATTGGTGCTGGCAGCAGAGAGCACCTTGTCAATCAGTGGCTCATTATTTTGATGACTTTCTAATAGAGAGGGAAGGCAAAGAAGGGACCGTTGAGGGGATGCTGATATTCAATGATCATTGCGCTAACTTGGGAGTACCCCTGGCTAAGGATATGTTGGAAGGGCTGAGTCAAGAACTGACATTTCTAGGTCTAGTAGTAGACATCACATCAAGGTCCTTCAAGCCTCTAACAGCCATGTTAGATCAACTCAGATCCACAATTTTTAAATTTTTGGGCACTCATAAGACTAGCATAGGAGACATCATGCAGCTCCATGGGCTATTGAACTTTGCTTGCAGAGCCATTTCTCCAGGCAGGGCCTTTCTTTGGTATATCGCTAATTTATTAAAAGGTTTAACACTTTAAGGCATGAATAACATGCAGAGTCAAGGAGGACCTTCACCTGTGGTATATGTTTTTGAACCAGTTTAATGGAGTGTCTATTTGGCAATTACCTTGGGTTTCATCCAACGAGCTCCATCTTTTCACTGATGCAGCAGCAGCAGGAATTGGTATGGATGGTTATTTTCAAGGTAGCTGGTTCACCGCCAAACTGCCTAAGTCCTGATCATTTAAAGGAGGAAGAACATTACCTTCCTTGAGAATTTTGCAATTGAGGTTTCTACTGTGGTATTGAAGGATCAGTTGCAAAATTGCAGGATTTTCTTTTGTTCAGATAATCTGGCAGTGGTCCATGCCCTGAATAAACTCTTGTCTTAAGTCCACATGGGTGTATGCTGTCAATAGGCTGTTAGTTTTGCTATGTTTTCAAATCAATTTAAATTTTTCTAGCATTTGTTTATTGAGGTGTGCTAATGTAATAGTTGAAAGTCTATCCCATTTTTAGTTTACCAGATTTTTCCAATTAGCTCAGAATGTAGAGCAGCTAGGAAACTTTGTTCCCCCAGAAGTGTGTTTGATTGGAGAAGTATAGCTGGAGCACTAATGGCAAAATCCTGGAATCTGAATACCAGAAGGGCTTATTTATCATCAGTGCAGAACTTTAAGGTTTTTAGAGTCATATAAGCTGGGGATTTCCTTTGGTTATGAAATTCTTGGTGCACAGATGTTGCAAGGGTAACTAGCTTAATGTACTTGTACATTCACTTGGCAGCCTTTGGCTGGTTAGCACTCCTGTTGGACCTTAAGGATTATTCTAGGCACTGAGTGACAAATAGAATGCTTAAAGGTCTGGAAAATACCAGAGGGGGCCTCAAAGGATCACAGGAAGCTGATAAGGTGCCACCTCCCGGCTGTTATTGTCAAGGACCTATTTAATTCAGTTGTTGAGTTGTATACCTTTACCATTTGGTCAACTGTGTTCACATGCCTTTATGCTGAGGCTTTCTGTGCTAGCTGGCTATTAAACTCCTAATGCTGGTAGAATATAGTGATTCATAGTAATTTTCTTTTGATTTGGCTGGGAAAGTCCAAGACAGATTGGTCTGGTAGGGAACAGCAAGTCCTTCTGGAAAAATCCAGAGTTCTGTTTGTTTCCCCTGTCCATTGGTTTACTTTGTTGTAAAATATAATCCCTAAAGCAGCTCATGTGAGCCTTCTATTTGCTTCATTGGTTGGTAGACCTTTTATGTTAGTAAATGCTAACACAACCTTAGTTAAAGCTCTTTCATGTAAAGGCATAGATGCACAAGGGTACTCATCTCATTCCTTTTGGATCGGGTGTACATCTGGTCTAACCATGGAAGGTCATTCCACAAATGTACTGAACAGAACAGGAAAATGGTTGTCTGAGATCTTTTTATCTTATATTAGGCATTAATACTATGGTTTTGTGTTACAGGGAAGGCAGTTATTTTCATTCTGGGACATTTCCTTCAACAAAAGAGCAGCTCTTCAAGCTTTGTCTTGTCCAGTTGGGAACATGGTCTTTAGAACATAGTGACTGGTTAGTCCAGCATTTTGGTTTTTAGGGGTTGTCATGATTCCAATTCTGGGAGGTGTGGCACCAACTGTCAACACATAAAAGGTTATTTGGGTCTTTGGTTATTCATTTTGTGGGGAACAATTTAACCATAGCTCCTAAAAGAATTCTTTTACCCAGAATTTTGTCTGATCTTGATCTACTTCATGCATTATACCCCATATTAGTGTTATTCTGGTCTTTGATTGTGCTGAGAGATTAATGGCAAGCAACCAGAAAAATGCAGCTGTCAAAATCTCCAGACATTTTATTAACCACAGAGGGGCTTCGGAGGCCAGGTGAATTGGATTCCAACTGATCAAACACAATGATTTGGATAAACCAGATACAGACTTTTATAGCCAGGATGGAATCCACCTGAACAATCTAGGCTTTGACTTATTCAATATGGACATTACATTGGTGTTAAAAAATTCTTTAAAAGATTGTCTTCTCATTACTTGTAATTATGGAGGTCAGTTGATACTGGTCAGAGAGGCCTTTAGAGGAGCAGCATAGCATCCATGCTGTTTGGCATTTGCCTTGCAGCTTCTCCCCTTCTTTTCCCCCCAATTGTATTTTAGCAGGCTCTTCATTATGGGTAGCTTGGTTTCAGGATTAAGCCTTGGCCAGTGGCAAGTTGTGTTTGGGCTAGGAGGCAAACCATAAGGGTTTCATAAGCAGGTCCGAGGTAGCATGGGTTTCTCACCCAGACCTTAAACTTTAGCTGCAATGGGCTTGGTTGAGCCAACTGACAAAAGGATAAAGTTACAAAAACGTGATATGATATTATGTTGTTATTGTGGTTTGGCATCAGTAATCTTGTCTACTTAGTAAATAAATGATCACAACATAACTTGGGTGTCTTTTTGTTTCATCTTAGAGGATAAACCCATTTCATGTTTGAGTGGATTGCATACTATAATATGAAAGTTGCTTGCAAAATCAGCTAAGATTTTGTGTCTTGGATAAGAATAGCCAAATGAACAACTTTTCATGTTCTACTTTTTAAACTTTAGCAATGTCAATTGTCATAAGAAAAAAACATATTATCATAATTAAATGTTTTTATATACCCTTAGAAAGAGTTTAGCTAAATCTTTCATGAAGCAAAAATGCTGCTACTCACTCTACCATTGTAGGTGGCTGCCTGGATAAGCCTCCTTTAATGTTCTTCTACAAACTGACAAAGGATAGACTTGTTTCAGGTATGTAATGAACTACTGGAAGCATTAATAAAACCTGTGATTCATTTATCCTTGGTCTTTCAATGAATCACTAAATTCCTACAAGGTTTAATTTTAAACTTAACAATAAAAAATCTCACTTTTAAAAAACTATGCAAAGAAAGCTAATAAAACTATATTGTATGAATCACGTTGTTTGCAAAAAAACTGATTAAGGGAATTTTTTTCTTTTCAGACCAGTGACTTTGAACTTGTACATGTTATAGAACTGCCGGAAAATTTCCTGTCTTCAGGCTCCAAACAGCATGCATGCTGCTGATCAAACTATGCTGTGTTATCACAATAGTTTAAATAGCTATTCAAACTAAGTCAACACTAGATTCTGTTTTGCAGCTGCAGTTTTATATCAGTATTTTACAGTGTCAGGGACTTAAATCATGATTAATGTATCTAAAAGGTATACTGTGTGTTAGTGCCATTGCTGTAACTGTTTCTGACTTATATATTCCAAATATTATCAAAAGATGTTATAGCACGCAGAAGAGACGGGAAGTCAGACATTGTTTTTGAATTAGCATTACTAATGGGAAGCCAGCTCTGTAAAACAGATCATCATGCATTAGTTTTTACTATCACTTTAGAAATCACTGGACTGAAGCTTTAGACTAAACTATTTAACCCATAAAGTATTAATCTAAATACTGCAAATGTTTAACATATTCACAATCCGTATATGCAAGCATGGTTAGAACATTATCTAACAATATTCAGTAAATGTACTTTGTCATCAAATCACTCCAGACGCACACTATATTAAAAATTAAGAGTTCTCTGAGCCTCAAAATCTGATAACCTATATGTTTGTGTGAACTCGTCCCCGATCCTCCATAAGCTGGCTTTTCTTCCTGCATCTCTATACTTCAAATTCATTTTATAAGATTGTTGAAAGTCATGAGGAATGAAATCCTTAACCATAGCAACACCCAGCAAAAAAAAATACCATCTCTGACATGACAGATAGTACTTTTGGACTCTGCAAGCATGTTAGGTGTCATGTTGACATGACGGATAGTACTTTTGGACTATGCAAGCATGTTAGGTGTCATGCGGCTTCATCACGACAACATATATATATTGTTTTGTACCTCAGATGGCATGATTTTACATAATTATGTATCCAGATTATCTGTTCCAACTATGTAAGGAATGGGTATGAGGGAGACAGAAGTCTGACTATCTCTTGTACTCTTTGAACTGTGGTTGCAGTTCAATTTTTCCATTTTCTGCACTGTTGTGCTGTAGACAGGGAGAGGGAAATGTTTCAATACTGCTGGTCTTTCCTTCTCTACAGTTGTGAAAACTTGGAGTTAGTATGCTTAATTAAGGCAGGTGAGATTGGGAGTTTGACCCCTGCAAAAATGCTTTATGATTTTTTTGTGGATTTTTTTGCATTGCTTTTAGTTATTTCAGTGTATTTACTTCATTACTAGTATGTTCAACCGTTTGGCATTTTTTTACCAAGAACACTATCCCCATGATTCAGCAAGCAGCTGAGCAGGAATAAATTATTCCTGCATGGCAGAGACCATTCCTGTTCAGCACGGCAGCGCGCCATGCATATTTATGAAGGCACGCTGCCATGCTCTAAAACGGACATGGTTCCATGTACGAGCGCAGGGGGTGTGTCTGAGAGCAGAGCTATCACAATACACACACCCCCTGCACTGCAGAATTGTCTTTCAGCAATTAAAAACAATTGAAAATGCTCGTAATACCCCCAACCCATCAGGAAAACAAAAATATGTGGTCAGAGGCAAAAGAGACAATCGTCCCTACCAAGCATACCTCTCAACTGTACAGATTTTCACAGAATGCCCAGATGTTGGCCTCATATTTTTGGTGTATTCCCCCTAAAATGTGTACCTTTCTGGCAAATAGCTGAGGATTGAAGTAATTAAATAATGACAAAACATTTGAGCTTAAGACTTCACACATCCATCAGAAAATTCATGCTAATGTACAACCTATTATTCTATCAACTTTTTAAGTTTGTAAGAGAATATTTAAAATATGTCCCTATTTGTCCCCCCAGTATTGTAGGCTTTGTCCAGATATTTTGCTCTAAGAGGTTGAGAGGTATGCTACAAAGCCAAAAGTTATTAGGATAACACAGGTAGCATAAGCACATAGTGCATCCCTCCCAACCCGTCAGAGTAAGGAATGTGGACAAAGCCAAAAGCGACAATTTGTCCCACAAAGCAGACAGCTGATAAAATAACAGGTTTAGCATTAGCAGGGATATTCTGAAGGGTATAGATAAAATAACACTACAAAACATTTCTTTTTATAAATGCGATAAAGTTTAAGCATAGCTGCGCCGGTGTGCCCATTGCTTAACTATGCTGCATGGTTGTCTTCGCTGCTTTATACTCTGTTGCCACTATAATTACTTTTATCAGCAGCATGACATTTGCTTTGGGGAGTGTTGACTTGTGCTTTTTTATACTCAATTTTTTTAGTTATTGTTGTTGTCTTTCGGCTTTTCCCGGTTAGGGGTCGCCACAGTGGAACTCCGGTCCGCTAATGATTGGCAGTAGAGTTTCACGAACGCCAAGGTGCCAATTCAACATTCAACCTTCAACAAAGGCACGCTCACCTACTAAATAACATATATTTGGTAATCGGAGTACTGCATTAGGTCCAGATGTGAAGTGTCAGTTTAATAAAGTTGTGAAATCCCCATATAAACACAAGTGCCCCATACATGAATAAATGTAATGAAAGCACGTTGGGGGATGTCAGGGACAGTAAACAAATTTATAATATGTAATGAATGATGAATCAGTGCCATACACCAGATAGTCTATAAAATGAAAAATAAGCAATGTTAAGCATTGCACAGCTCTGCTTACCAGTTGTAAGCATCATGTAAATATAATTTCTAAGCAATGACTAGCCCAGCTAAGTGGATTTGCCCATTGGTAAGCAGTGCTGAACCTGTCCCTTTAAGCAATGTCAACCTTAGCAAAGCAGGTTTGCCCGTAGCTTAGCTTAGTTCAGCATATTCAAAACTGTCCAATCACAGCAAAGGGCAGGAAATTGGCCATATTTAAACCCCACAGATGGGAATACAGCTCATAACTGGTTGCAGCTTCCCACTGTAGGCAGGATGGCAGGAGTTGGAGAAGGATTGCATTGCACTTCCAGGCACAGCACTGGGGCATACAGGAGTCCAAGGTCATGGTAGGACTCCTGATAAAAAAACATGATGAGAGACTGCTGCAGAGCCAGTACCAGGGCTCCTAATATAAAGCAGTAGCCTAGGACCGCCTTGCCCATGATCTCACCAGTGCCACTGGTATCCCTTGGACTAGTGAGCAGGTCAGGCACCAGTATGCTGAATTGAAGTGGAGAAAGAGGGAGGTCTTGGATGAGTAGGTCCAAAAAGTGAGGCAGAGGTGATGTCCCAGCAGTGTATAAGTAGTCATACCATTACTGTTTACTAAAGTCCAGCATGTGTATGTGATGGAAAGGTATACCTAAACATGTCTCTATTTCCTTTACAGCTGCAGCTGAATGGGCTGTGAATCAAGAAGCCCATGCAAGTAGGCTGCAAAGGCTGCGTCGCAAGGCTGGTGAGTAATAATCCTGCTTGTTGTAGTGTTACAAAATAAATATAAAGTAGTAGAAAGTCATCTAGCAGTATATAAACTGTTGTATGGGTTGTACTGAACAAATCAGACAATATAACAGTAATTGCCCCATATGGGTCATATTTAAAAAAAACTGTAACTGCCTGGTAATAAAGCTCTAAATCCTGGACTGGTTGTGTTTACTCTGTTATTGCATGGCATTTATTGTTGCATTCTCTGAATAGTAATGTTGTATTAACCACTGTTAGCCACATTGTGCTACATAAAAAATGTCTAGGAATGTCTGTATAAGACTGTTGCAAGTATAATATCAGATTGTACAACCAAGAGAGACTTAGACAGAAAACATGGAAGAAATAGACAGCAGTATCAAAATAACACACTCTACTGTGACTTAAATTGGTGTATTTTCAGCAGACAAAGCCATGGTTCGAATCATGGGAGTGATAGTAAGCTGTATGCATAATCATGCAATCAGAATTTCCAGATAATTGGCTCATATTTTCTGCATGTTCCTGTGTCCCCCTCACAAATCAGTGGGATGATCTCAGAATTGTAGTCATGAAATAATGACATCCGTTTGATTTTCAGACCTCAAAACCTTCAGAAAATACATATTAAAACAAATCCTGTCACTCATGCAACTCTCCAGGTTTATGACAGCAATATTCAAAACATGTCCCTATTTGTAACCCCATGTTGGCAAGCTTTGTCCAGAGTGTGTGCATTAAGAGACTAAGATGTATGTGCGTAATATTAACTGGAATCTGGGAATATGTGTAGAAACAGTCAAGTAGTGTTAACCAACATTCTCTCCACAGGTCTGTTAGATAAGTAAACTGTGCCTGCCAATAAAGATTTAAATCCTGGACCGGTAGTGTTTATTTTGGTATAGTATGGCCTGACATGTAGTTTTCAGTAACATCTGATATCAGAATAGTACAGTTGTGTCAACCACTGTTTCTCACACTTTGCTACATAAAAATATGTATAGGAATGTCTGTGTAAGACTGTTGCAATTACAAGGTCAGATTGTACAACAAAGAGAGACATAGACAGAAAACACTGAAGAGATAAACATTAATATCCTAATATCACACTCTACTGTGACTTAAATTGTTGTATTTTTAGCAGACACAGCCATGGTTCGAATCCAGGGAGACGTAGTAAGCTGTATGCATAATCAT
>NC_056744.1:755551280-755553780 GCF_019279795.1 Protopterus annectens
GAACTGATCTAGTTCTCATAATAAACACCCTATTCCCACTCTAAAGCCTGGCACTTGCTCACTAAAGCAATTATATGTCAGCACTAAAAAATTAAAAGCACTACACCCTCACAAACTCCCCTTGAGTACTTTGTTCCCCATTGGCCCTTTTTTTCAATTATAAAGGAATTCCCAATACTATTCTAGCATGTCCAAAGGTCAGTTGTCAATCTCCTCTGGTCCAGCTGGTGAATCTGGGAATCTTGAGGCAATGTTACAACTGCCTCATGTACACAGACAACTCTCTCCTCCTCCCAACAAATTCCAGCACATAAGAGAGATGCAACCATATAGCCAAATTGGAGGCTAAGCTCTCTCAACTCAGTACTGGCGTAACCAGTCAGGAGGAGAAGGAAACCACACTCACTACAATTCCAGTCTCACATAGACCTACCACGACAGCAAACCAAACACATAAACACAAAAACATACTCGGAGGCTCTAAATAAAAATCTGCCTAAGCAGCAGAGACCTCCAAAGCAGACACCCAAGCAACTGCTACCCCAAAACAAAACACATGCAACACATAGCTCACAAAGCCAGTGTGCCGAACAGTCACAGCCCTTAAGGCTAAACAACACACCTGATACACTTGTAATAGGTGACTCTATCGTCAGGCACACTGACGTCCCGCTCACCAGGCTGAACAAGGAGAAGGTCACAGTGAGCTGCCTGTCGGGCGCTAGGGTCTGCCACATAACACAAGCACTCAGGTCACTCCAAGGCAAGTACAAATATGACTCAGTCATTATCCATGCTGGTGTGCTGAGATGTACCTCCCTGGACTACATGAAAAGAGACATAGAGGAGCTCTCTGAGTATGTAGCCCAGGCCGGTATGACCCTGACCTTGAGTAGCATCTTACCCTCACCAAGAATGATGCCACAATATGAAGACAAGATGATCAATTTCAACAATTGGCTTAAGTATTGGTGTCATTCAAAGGGGATCCAATGCCTGTCTGCCTGGGATGACATGCTCGACAAGCCACAATGCTTCCCTAGGGACGGCTTGCACCTGTCACCCCTGGGCTTTCAGATATTGGCAAAGGCTCTTGCCACCCCCATAGTGCCTTTTTTAGGCGAGGCTCAAAAGACAAACCTGCCTCCATAGGTATCACAAGGGATAAGAAACTAAGAGTAATGCTACTCAACGCCAGAAGTCTAAACCTCAAGATGCATGCACTCGAAACTCTCTTTAGCATGGAGAACATCGATATCTGTGCAGTAACAGAAACCTGGTTCAAGGCTTCCAAGAGCACCCCAGCACTACCAGGTTATACCTCATACCATGTTTTTCGGCCCCAAAACTTGGACTGAACCACAAAAGGACGGGGAGTATCAATATTCGTCAAAGATACCCACACCTCCAGGTTGGTGGCACAGCACGAAGCATCAGAGACTATCCATGTGCAATTAACAGTGGGTAAAACTGCCTTCCAGTTTATAGCCTACTACAGACCACCCTCCCGAACCCAGGAACCCCACTCGGCCTTCCTGAGAAAACTGGAAAATATGAAGGTCTCTCCAAACACCATTATATTGGGCGACTTCAACTACCCTAACATAGACTGGGAGCATTACTCTAGCTCCAACACCCTAGCCCAAAGGTTCCTAGAATTTATAAACTCAAATGCTATGGAACAACTTGTTGCCACTCCCACAAGAGGGGAAAACATACTGGACCTGATCATCACCAACATGGGGACTCTATGCTCCAGACCAGAAGTGTATCCCTCACTGGTAAGATCAGACCATAAACTAATCTCACTAGATATTCACATCCCAACCCCAGCCCCTGCCCAGAAAACCACAGTGAAAAACTTCTCTAAAGCAAATTTCACACTCCTCAAAACCGAGGTGGAATCCTTTAAAGCCCCGGGCCTGTGGAAAATATGGCCCAGACCGCAGAATCCTTTATAAACGCATTCTATGAACACCTTCAGGAATGCATGGATCATGCAATCCCAAATAAAACCAAGACCCAATCCTCCAAAGTTAGGTGTCCTGTCTGGTGGACCCCAGCCATAAACAAACTATACAATAGAAGGAGGAAGCTACTACATGATAGAGCAAAATCCCAAAAAGGGAAGGCATCTCTGATCAATATTAGCAAAAAACTATGGGCACTCATAAAATCGTCTAAGGCCAGCTTCGAGAGAAAAATTGCACAGGACACTAAGGATAATCACAAGGCTTTCTTTAGTTATGTTAGGAACCTGGGTGGGAATTCCCAGATATGCTCAGAATTAGTCCAAAATGTCAAAAAATACACCGAACCCACAGACATTGCCAACATCCTAGCTGACAGGTTCAGAGCAAACTTCTCCCCCCCTTCCCCACCAAAAGGGCAAATATCAATCCCAGCAGAGTGCTGCCCCCCTGACATCTCAGATGCTCAGGTAAGAGCCGCCCTATCCAAAGCAAAAAACACAGCATCAATGGGACCAGACGGTGTCCCG
>NC_056744.1:755558780-755743780 GCF_019279795.1 Protopterus annectens
CGTGCCTTCCATCAAGTACAGGGCCTCAATGTTACACCAAGTAATGGTCTGCTGTCCAAGAAGTATGTCCATGACATTTGCCCACTCACCTGCAACATAGGCAGCCATGGCTTGCACACATCTTACAAACCATGGAATGGATCCCATACCCAAAAGGTAGCCCTCAGGAGTGGGAGACATAGCCTTACCTCACCATTGCATATACCATGGCAAACAGTGCAGACAGTCATGTATGTGATTATGAAGTATGGGACAACATTAATGTAGAAAATAAACAGATGCCCATCCAAGACAGATGACAACACATGTTGCAAACTGGTCATGGAGGCTGCCCAAAAGCATGCAACAACACTGAGGGACTTGCAGGAATGTGTAGCAAGTACTGCCTGTGCAGTAGCTGTGTTGACAATTGCCTGGACTCTGCATAAGTGTGGCCTATGGGTTAGGGTGATCGATTGGAAGAGTTGTTCCACAGGAAACATCATCCAGGGCTCTCTACAGGTAGCATATGCATAACATCAAGTCTCCCAAAGGCATGTGTTGCAATGTGTAATGGTGTACCGAGACCAAGGCTGAAACCTACAGACAGTATCAATAAAGATACATGTGCTGCACAAGCAACACCTCACTCCACCTCAGGCCCACCATCCCCATCTGTACCTTGCTGGTGCCAATGTACATCTTTAGGTTTGCCGTTCATTAGCAGGAACTAGGACAGCAGACATGGTGTTTTGAATTTGGGAACACTGCCAAATGACACTCATGTGTGGCCCATTGTTATCAAGTATCTGCAAAAATGCTGAGGATGGGGAAGGGTCTCATCCTGAAACACAACTGTGAACTGAAGCATACATCCAACGCTCTCTAAGAATGGCTGTATCTGAACACAGTTAAATTTATGAATTGTGCCAGACATAACCCTGACTCCACAGCAATAGTGAAGACACTGTCTGACCTCCAAGGGCTGTGCACATGAGTTGACATTGCAATGTGGCAGAGTAGGGGGACATTTGTACGGTGGAGTGACCAAATAATAGCAAGTGAAGATGTGCCATGCTAGTATACCCCTTCCAGGAATGGTGACTGCTGTAGTTCACTTAACAGGTGCTGCAACAAATCATCATGTTAAGGGTGTGCACACTTATGCAACCCACATATTGTATGCATCTCAATCAGCATCTGCACAACTAACACATTTGTTTGATACTGTATTTGATTTCACAGGTCATATGTCACATATCAGGTGTGTGTAATGTTAACATATGCAGGTTTGTGGCCCCATTGCATATCAGGGAAGAGGCTGGCATGGCATGTCAATAAGGGTGTGTACACTCCTCATAGCCACAGTAAGCTTTGAAGGTTGTCAGTGTAATTGGATTTTATTGCTCATACATGCACTGATGATGATGAGATCTGCAAATCAGAGGTCAGGCATTCACTATTGACATTTGTCCTCATATCATCCCAGGTATGTGTCAGACAAACACATAAGGGCTGTAAGCAACAGAGAAAAATAACTGCCACACATATTCACATTCGGCAATGGTGTGTACACTTGTGAGGTATGGTGCACAGTACAGGCCAGGGTGTTAAAAAGGTGCACATCAATACTATGTATACGGGCGCAGTGTGTTCCACGGGAAGGTGCATCACCTACTAAGACAACTCATGCATCACAGAGATGTATAATGCTGGTAACAGGGATTGAGTATAGCTGCAGTCCATGCTGTTGAGTGCCATGGAGTTTTTTTGTTCAGGTTTGCCAATACACCGGCCATGTTATAGCCATGGCATTTGCCATGCACACATTTAACACACCTATCCATAATGCATGCTGTACACGTTCACTTATTGTTGCTGTTAACTGCACTGCTGTCATTCAAAGGGGATCCAATGCCTGTCAGCTTGGGATGATATGCTCGACAAGCCACGATGCTTCGCTAGGGACGGCTTGCACCTGTCACCCCTGGGCTTTCGGATATTGGCAAAGGCTCTTGCTACCCCCATAGTGCCTTTTTTAGGCAAGGCTCAAAAGACAAACCCACCTCCATAGGTATCACAAGGGATAAGAAACTAAGAGTAATGCTACTCAACGCCAGAAGTCTAAATCTCAAGATGCACTTTTCCAAACTCTCCTTAGCATGGAGAACATCGATATCTGTGCAGTAACAGAAACCTGGTTCAGGGCTCCGAGCACCTCAGCACTACCAGGTTATACCTCATACCATGCTTTTCAGCCCCAAAACTTGGACCGAACCACAAAAGGGGGAGTATCGATATTCATCAAAGATACCCACACCTCCAGGTTGGTGGCAAAGCACGAAGCATCAGAGACTATCCATGTGCAACTAACAGTGGGTAAAACTGCCTTCCAGTTTATAGCCTGCTACAGACCACCCTCCCAAACCCAGGAACCCCACTCGGCCTTCCTGAGAACACTGGAAAATATGAAGGTCTCACCAAACACCATTATATTGGGCGACTTCAACTACCCAAACATAGACTGGGAGCATTACTCTAGCTCCAACACCTAGCCCAAAGGTTCCTAGAATTTATAAACTCAAATGCTATGGAACAACTTGTTACCACTCCCACACGAGGGGAAACATACTGGACCTGATCATCACCAACATGGGGACTCTATGCTCCAGACCAGAAGTGTATCCCTCACTGGTAAGATCAGACCATAAACTAATCTCACTGGATATTCACATCCCGACCCCACCCCCTGCCCAGAAAACCACAGTGAAAAACTTCTAAAGCAAATTTTGCACTCCTCAAAACTGAGGTGGAATCCTTCAAAGCCCCCGGGCCTGTGGAAAATACAGCCCAGACCGCAGAAACCTTTATAAACGCATTCTATGAACACCTTCAGGAATGCATGGATCATGCGATCCCAAATAAAACCAAGACCCAATCCTCCAAAGGCAGACGTCCTGTCTGGTGGACCCCAGCCATAAACAAACTATACAATAGAAGGAGGAAGCTACTAAATGATAAAAAAAAATCCCAAAAAGGGAAGGCATCACTGATCAGTATTAGCAAAAAACTACGGGCACACATAAAATTGTCTAAGGCCAGCTTTGAGAGAAAAATTGCACAGGACACGAAGGATAATCACAAGGCTTTCTTTAGTTATGTTAGGAACCTGGGTGGTAATTCCCAGATATGCTCAGAATTAGTCCAAAATGACAAAAAATACACCGAACCCACAGACATTGCCAACATCCTAGCTGACAGGTTCAGCGCAAACTTCTCCTCCCCACCAAAGGGCAAATATCTATCCCAGCAGAGTGCTGCCCCTGACATCTCAGATGCTCAGGTAAGAGCCGCCTCTCCAAAGCAAAAAACACAGCATCAATGGGACCAGATGGTGTCCCGGGCTACATGAACTCAAAGAAGAGCTAAACCCAAACATAAAACTACTGTTCAATCTCAGCCTTACTACAGGATATGTGCCCAAAGAGTGGCGCAGCAACAGTGGTCCCTCTCCATAAAGGTGGTGCCTCAACGGATCCTGGAAACTATCGCCCCATAAGCCTGACTAGCTTGGTCTGCAAAGCTATGGAAAGGATCATCATGGACCTCATAAATAAAGATATTGGGGACCTACAAACACTGGATCCTACCCAGTTCGGCTTTGTTAAGGGCAGATCCTGCCTCTTAAACCTGGTTGATTTCTTTGAAACAGTCACCAAGGCCATTGACGAGGGGAAGGTGGTCCACACAGCCTACCTGGACCTCGCAAAAGCCTTCGATACAATACCCCACTCGGGCATTATAGATAAGCTCACCAGCTTAAATATAAACCCCTATGTCACTAGATGGATTGCAAACTGGCTCAAGGACAGAACCCACATGGTTAGAATTGCTGGAGCCATGTCAGACTCCAAACCAGTTACAAGTGGTGTCCCACAAGGCTCAGTCCTGGGACCTCTCTTGTTCGGTATATACTTCTCGGAGGTACAGGCCAACACGGAAGGACTGTGGCTGACCAAGTTTGCAGATGACTGCAAACTGGGTGCCATAATCGACTCTCCAGCCGACACAAGCATCCTCCAAAAGGGCCTCATAGAAACAGACAACTGGTGCCAGAGCCATGGCCTCAAGCTAAATGCCAAAAGTGTATAGTCATCCCTTTGGCAAAACAAAGTGCCCACAAATTACCACATAGGTGGAAATCCATTAAGTACAGAAGAAGTAATTAGGGACCTGGGGACCCAAGTTGATAGCAATCTCATTTGACAACCACGTGGCCAAAGTGGTTAGAAAAACATTTTATATAGCCCACCTAATCATGAAGGGATTCACATCTAGATCAGGGGGTCATCGTTCTCTTTACTCATCCCTCATCAGGCCCATAATTGAGTACAATGCCCCTTTGGGATGTACCTTACCAGACACCTGCAGCAACTGGAAAGACCCCAAAGTACCTCACCAAGAGGATCAAAGGGCTCAAACAGATGCCATATGCTGCCGGTTAAAGAAACTCCAGCTCTACTCAGTGGCATACCGCCTGTTCAGAGGAGATCTGTGCCTGACGTATAAAGCCATGTCCAACCCGAATTAATGGACATGCTGCACCTCAGAAAATCCAAATCCCATCGAGCTACGCTGGCGCTCGAGACTTGAACCTCAGCACTGAAATAAATAGGACATGCTGGAGGGACAGATTCATAACCCAGAGGCTCCCTTCACTCTGGAATAAAATCCCAGTCCAGGTTAGGCAGAGTCCCTCATTGACTCTCTTCAAGAGGAATCTTGATGAGTGGATGGGAGATCGTAGGTTTACCCCGGGTATCACTTCTGTGTCACTGTTAGATAGAGGCACAGTATACTAACCTCGAAAAAGGGCATAGCAAAATAAATTTAAAATGGGTGGCGAAAGCCAAACACATTCTGGCTAGGCTTATAAATGCCCTAGGGCAGATAGCCTAGTATGAACCTATGAACCTATGAACCTATGTGTCATGTATGTTGACTGTTGGGTAATGAGAGGTCTGTGTAATATCTTTGTGCCACCTCACTTGAAAGTGTGTGAGTGTGTGTGTGTGTGTGTGTGTGTGTGTGTGTGTGTGTGTGTGTGTGTGTGTGTGTGTGTGTGTGTGTGTGTGTGTGTGTAGAGGTAAGCAATGATGTACAGGTCTTAAATTACATTTTTTGTTTTCCCCTCACAGGTGGCGAGGTGGGTCAGGGTCCCTCCTGCAGGCAAACTGATCTTAGTGTCCATACAGACTCTGACAATGATGATAGGTATGGTGAGGCACAGGCAGGGCTGTCAGGGGCTGAAGCTGCGCCATCGGTTGACATCCCACTGTTATCCACCTCATCCCCGCACACAGTGACATTGCCAATACATACCCCATCACAAGTGGCCATAGATGAGAGACAATTGGCAGGTGGTGGCATGGGACAGGACAGTGTGGTGACTATGGCAAGTGTGTCTGTACACATCAGCCGTAGCTGGATGACCAGCGAGGTACCACACAGGCAGATGTACAGGGGTGCTAATAGGATGACTGCTGGCTATCATGCCCCTGGCAGAATTGCTACAGCAGGTGTCACCGGATGCATGTTTCAGGCCATCATGGAGACACAGGCATGTAGGGCATGTTATACCAGACAGAGTCTGAGGCTCCAGAGAGCTACTTATTCTGCTGTACTTGACATCTGTGATCTTGCAGGTGCCCACCATTATTTTGCAGAGGTCCTGGATAGATGGTTGGGTGAGATGGTGGGAATCCTTGACCATGCAATGTCTGTGTTAGAGCATATGGTGGGAGTAGGGCAGCAGCCATGTGGGCGTAGCTCAGCAACACCAATAGGTGGAAGTGAACATGGACGGGCAACAAGTCACATTTGCTCCCGTAGTGACAGTACCAGCACCAGCACTGCGGGGGTGCTGTCCAAACCACAACACAGCAGGCCACATGCACATGGTCCTGGCTGGTTCCAACAGGGACCCAGATCCAGCGGACATTTGTCATCATCAGGAGAGAGTACCATATCTGGGGTTGTACCTGGTAGTGCCCGTGGAACCCCTGGCAGTCACAGTTCTCATGTCTGTGGCCGAAGACGGTGAACTGCACACCCTGCCATGTACAGTCAGCAGTTGTCCAACAAACCCCTGTATAGGGCAGCCACATGGCAAAACTGTGTGCTTACATACACACACACACACACACACACACACACACACACACACACACACACACACACACACACACACACACACACATCGCCAACACAGCTAGGACACCTCCATACCTACACACACCACATCTGCACAGCACAATTGATAATAAAGCCCCCTAACACACACACATGATGTCAACCAAATGGCTCAGCCTAGGTCTCTGGCAAACCCACAACATACTCTGTGCATATGATGATACCTGTGCCATATACCTGTTATCCATACCATTGATGCAGGGACAGGCTAATATGGTTCTGATACACAGGGTGAATGTACTAAGGTTTAGCAATGCAATGTTGTGTAACATGTTTTCAGCTGGGAAGTTTAATGTTTACATGTCAGGATGTGTAGCTATCCAGTCATGATGCAGTATAGCTGTTATTAACACTGACTGATTGTGGTCTCCATAATACATTCAGTTTGTGTTGTAGGTGTCTATGTGTCAGTAGGATGTTGGTCTGCAGTTGTTTCTTACAAGGGGTATGGTACTGTGGTGACAGATTGACTGTGTCATATTGTGGGTACAGCTGAACACAAGTAACAGCTCTGTATAACAGTTCCATGTGCCACATGGCTGATAGGCCTGAGGGGTGTATACAGGTGAGTGCATGGTGGCTGATGTCAGCAGCCCTTCTGCAGTGGACAATGGTAAGTGTACTGGGTGGGACATACACACACACACACACACACACACACACACACACACACACACACACACACACAGAGGCTTTGGTGTTGATGCAATACACAGAGAATACTGTACACATGGATGTACTTAATTTTGCAGTGAACCCATTTTAGTCTACGTAATTCTGCCAAGACAAAATAGGCAAAGCATCACATCAGTAAATAATTAGTCTCCTAATTTAATGTCATTGACAATGGTATTGGCAGGGTATATGTCCTCTTCCCCAATGTAGTGCAATCCTAGATTTGGTAAACATAGGTGTGCTGGTGTGGATGGCACAGCCCAGCACTTTGGAGGGTGTGGGGTGGTGTAGAACCACACATAGTGTGATTGACAACTACTTAACCTGTTAACATAAACTGTACAGAATTATAGCTGACTAAGCAGGGGGATACACACAACAATAACCCCAATGAGGGTGGCTGTGCCCACAACATCCACACCCAGCTATATATGCCAACTCCAGTATCGCTGTACAGCTGTACAGTTAGGAAGAGGGCATTTACACATCCACTACTAGTTTTGATGGAATGAATTTCCACAAGATGATTACTTTGAAATCTTAACATTTGCCAGTCAGTTCTTGGACAGATGACCTCCTGGGACATGTATTTTCTGCAAACTGAAGTAGCTCCCTTCACATACACACACACTTACTTAGAAACACTGAGAGTAGAACCCCTACCTAGGTACTTATTGCTACTAATGTGTTTGGCCTTAATTGTGCACACCACACAGCTTTTAGGATGAGGTGTGTCCTGAGTTTCTTGTTAAGTGAAGAACATTACCAGGCCTTGTACTGTATGGTAATGGGGGTGTACTGGGTGTTAATGAACAATACATAGTATGACATACTGTCATATACCCATTGACAAACACATAACAGTCATAGACACATCTGAGAGACCTGGGTTTATCAGTGCTAACTACCTTGTCAGTGAGTCCATTCTGTTACAGATAATTTGCACACAGCACATGCATCATTGGGCTGGATAGTGTAATCAGTTATCTGTATGATTGATGGTGACAGTGGTCCTCATACAGTGGATCTTGGGATTGTACTGGGAGTACCATGGTGTAAAGACAGTATACCCAGCACCCACACCCCACATTGGATATTTTACTCACTGAAACACATGATAATAGTCTGACATACCCACAATCACACATTGATCAGGACTGCAATACAATCACTTGTCTATCTCATCAGTGTGACTACAGAAATATGCATTTATTGCACATGCCACAGGGATAGTAGGGTGAAGGTTTATCATGGCTTTCCTAATGTCAGCAACATCACTATCCCTTATACTGAATGGCAAGGTGTATTGTATTTGGAAAACGTGGCCTCAGAATGCTGTATCCTACAAATGTACACAATTGCACACATACACACACTTGCCAGGACTCAGAGGGTAACCCATGCCTATCTACCCATTTGTACAGCAGTATTGTGCTGGTACTGCAACCTCCAGGTAACCCCCTAGGATGAAGAGTGTAACAAGGTACATTTAATGTCCAGTACAGCAGCAGCCATTTCTAACTATGGCAATGGGGGGATGTAGTGGGTGAGAAAGCCCTCGGGGTATTATCAACTACAAGTTTACAAACACACAGACACTGTTATTCTCAGTAATGCACACTGACACATTTGTCAGTACTGGAGTCCATAGGTGCAGGTGTTCCTAGGTGTGTACCAGGATATTGTCCATGGAGAAATGAGAAGAATAGGGAATGTGAGTACTGTGGTATCATGCCACCTGACATTTGTCAGCAGGCCATCTATCAACTGATGCCATGTAAGTGATCCTCAGGTTGACAGTTAAATGCAACATCCAATCATCTGGCTGTCTCTTGCAGAGGGCCATTGAGGTGCTCCAATTGACATGTATGCAACATATATTACATAACATGCCCAGTGTCTGGGTTGGAGACCTGTACCCAAGCATGTTCTGTTGACTGTGTTAGTCTAGTAGCGATATCCATGGCATGTGGTGCATACAGGGTGTGGATTCCTAGCTGTGGCATTTATAACACAGCTGGGCATACATGTCAGTGTCATTCAAGCATAGATTGCCTGTAAGCAGCCAAGATGGATACCGGACATCTGCATATCTG
Organism: Protopterus annectens; assembly: GCF_019279795.1. Classification (NCBI taxonomy): domain Eukaryota; kingdom Metazoa; phylum Chordata; order Ceratodontiformes; family Protopteridae; genus Protopterus; species Protopterus annectens. Next base: position 755,567,783 of record NC_056744.1, read on the forward strand.
TACAGAGGACAGACAGAAATCTGCTAGCCAATAGGTTATGCATTAGGATGAATGTTTTAACAGATAGATGTCTGAGACTGATAGGTATGCCATTACTACATGACAACATGTCCTATACACATAGTAGTCTACAGTTAATATCCACATATCAGATCAATATCCAGTAGCAAATACTTAATAACACACAGCTCACACACCAAGGACACGATAGTCAGTACTCAGTGTCCAGCTTTGCATGCAGGGGTGTATGGTTCCAGTACTACAATCTGCAATTTACTCTTACTTGGGAAAGCACTATTAACAGTAGTAATGCAATGATACAATACGTGCAAGTGTGACTGCATATAACCTGGGATACTACCCATATATGAAACACATACAAAGAGAAAACATTGTTGTACTAGCCATATATACTCAGGTGTCCCATACAGTATACTCACACCCCTTGTTACTGTAATGAGAGGACATAGAAGCATGTTATGTACGTGGAATTAAATACACTTACTAAAAATGTCATTACCCTGCTATTTTCTCAGTCTGGAATGTGATCACTGGTTAACAAGGCTAAGCTATGCTTAGCAGGAGTAAGCATTGCTTAAATGTAAATACTAAGCAGATTTGCACACTGGTAAGCGAAGCCTACACGGTGTAAGTGCCTTTTTGTTTAACAATACATTAGCAACACTTAACGTAGCATAGTTTCGGCATTTTGAATTTCGTGGTTATGTGTTTTCATAATTGTGAGTTGTGCTTAGGTTTTTGGCTATGTAATTTTGAAATACTGAATTTCGGGATTTCAGTATTTCGAGATTACATAGTGGACCTATATATATATATATATATATATATATATATATATATATATATATATATATATATATATATATATATGTGTGTGTGTGTGTGTGTGTGTGTGTGTATATAAAACATATGCCCATAACATGTAGTGGAGTCATACCTCATCACCAATAGTCACAACCTCTTAGTGCAAGGGGATGTAATGTAAGTATTGCAGGTATAAATGCAGAATGTTGCTACAGTAACAGGGGTTGTGTTAACAGACATGTTGTGTGGGAAGTCACTTCTGATACTGACATGTATGCCATCAGTTTCTGAAAGACATCATAAGATCATCAGAGTGAAGTACCACACAAATCACAGTAATGATCCTGTGGAATACAGCAGACATATGATCAATAAACCTGGACAGTCTGACACAATCTGGTCAGTCCAGAGGTATACACAGAACACCTTAGTGCAAGATTTGTGGACCAAGCTTGACAAAGTGGATGTTTACAGCCATGTAAATGGGGATATCACAAAAATACTGAAATAGCTAAACTCACTCAGTTGATGCATTCACACACTCCTGTCTGTCCTAACATATTAAACAGAGGAGCAGAGGTCCAAAGCCCACATACTTCCCACTAGTTAGTAACATACATCTTTATAGCATCCCACTGCTTTGTCAGAAATACACAACAGTTATGGTGGCCAGGCAACAGTACATCTGACAAATATCTGGACATAACATCACACTAGGTAAGTACTCTGAGCTGCTAGGCATGTCGCAAAGCACTGGGAAAACTACAGGCAAACTGCCACAACACTGACCCAAGTTTCCTATGGGGGAATACACATGTACTTGTAAATACAGCAGGCAATGCAGGCATGTAACATCACGGAGTAACAGACACCAGTGTGAAAGTGCAAACCCGCAACCAATCTGAACACAGTCACAGTCACATTATGGTAAGCCTAATTAATATTGCAGTATATGGACTGCGTGAACAAAACCATTCTCATATGTGCCACTCACACACTAACCCTACATATACTGGGCGAATACACAGTATAGTATGATGCCTGATTGTGGTATGGGGCATGTGTCAGTCTGGCCGTATAAACATATATGCTGATAGGGTACCATAAACTGGAGCAGCATGCATCATCATATAAAACAAGACCAAGAACAATGACATCTATCACAGTCTGTACACAGGCCAAGTAACATATTCACAATAGACACTCTGTCAACGATCACCATATGTACACAGACCTCACTACTGTACACACTACAACAGAATGTCCAGATTTTGTCCTCAAATATAAGGCCTACTATACATAACATGTCTAGCAGTCTGATATATCACTGGCTTGTCATCAGGTATGATGTCAGTAAATAATGATGCACCTCTTACTGCATGACATATGGACAAAGGGTGACAGACTTGGGAGATGGAGGCACAAACACAGGGCCAAAATTGACATATTGCTGTGATAAACTGAGGAATTTCTTGGTGAAATAGGGTTTGTTGTGACATATCTCTTCTGAGGGATATGAAGTCAGTAACTCACATGGATGTCACCATGTACTGACTGCAATCATCAGAGTATGCTACTGCATTTCTTAAGATAGGAAATGTGTGAGTAACACAACACATGTAAGACTCCAAACTCTGGCCAGTCTGCAGATAGCCCTACAAGTGAGAGTTTCCTCAACCACATAACACTGTCATGCCAGACTTTAAATGATGTAGAACAGCTGTATCCACACAAACCATATTAAACCAACATTACTTCAAATGTAGAACAGCAATACTTACATTCTGTCCCCATGTCTGGAACATGCCCTTCCTGTTTGTTGGCCTGTCTCTATAGTGTATGTTGTAAGAGGTATTTCCAACTACCATCTGTGATGCTGTTTGTCAAACACCCACATGAAGTCCTGCTCACAGGGAAGGAAAAGGGCCAACGCCCACATGAAGTGCTTAGTTATAGGAGTGTGTTTCCATGCAATTGGCTATAGGAATGATACCACAGCTGTTCCACATGCAATTAACAAGTGGGGAACTGCAATTCGTGCACAGGCCATCAGCTGATCATGAACATTACCTACAAAAAGCTGCTGCCTATGCAAAACAGATGTACTTTTCCACATCCACCAGAGAGGGAGAGAGAGAGAGAGACAGAGACAAAGTAAGAAAGGAAGGGAATAAGAAAATAAGAGCTAAGCATGTTTGTGTATGATCCGTGGGTGGAGAGTGGTACTTGGGTATTATAACAGTTGCCTATTTGTTTACTGATCCATACTGTCACATAGTAATTGCACATGGCTATACACATTTGACAGGACTGGGTATACAATTGCTAGATGAATACTGATTTGTACTATCATGTTACACAGTTATCAGAAGCACCACAGACACTACAGGGCTGAGGTCTATCAAAAGCAAATGTCTACAGTGATTGACATTGGCACATCATGTGATATTGGCCAATTGGGTGGGTGGTGGGTGGGACAGGCCTCATAATGGCAATCTCTTTGTTACTGTCTGCCTCTCTCTTCCCCACATCTCTGTGTGTGTATGTTTGAACTATTATAGTGTGTTGGCCTTGGATATGTGTGAGTATTCCTATCCAATGTGTGTGCAAAGCATGAATGGTGTGCACTGTGGTGTGTGTGCACAGACATCTGCGACTGACATATATGTATAGTCCACTGTTGTTGTCAGACATGGGCTTCATTTCTCTAAGTGTTGGAGCATGCCCAGTATGACTTTCTGTATTGAGTGTGTGAATCCATTCCAGGTAGGTTGTACCCCAGTGCAGGATTTTGTGCTTTACACCTACAGCTAGCAATCTGTTTCTGCAGGATATCTGTAGATAGGTTGACAATATGGAGTCACAATGGGCGAAAGATAGTGTGATACTGTAACTGCTGTGTCTGCGCAGCTTGTGTTATATGGTTGGTGTTAGCAGAGCTATTCAGACGTGTACTGTTTTACACTGTGATGTATTATGTTATCAACTACTGACAGATATACTTATTTGCTCACAGTTATTTCCTGGGAAATATAAGATGAATGAAGCTGGGTCCAGTATTGTGGTCTGCAGCCTACATATTCTTGCACACTCATGCCAATCTGGAAGGGTAGCTGCAGACACTTGCTGCTGGGTCTGTGTAAATGGTCCAGAACCTTGGTGCTGCAGTGGCTGAGGATCCCCTGCTTGTACATCTATCGACATAACAGAATGGCCATATCCTGCTGTGGCCATACCTCTCAGATGTACAGATTCACCCAGGTTACCCAGAGGCAGGAAGCATATATCTGGTCTGTTCCCCTTCACATTGTGGTTTACAAGCAGGTTTGTAGTCACCCATTACTGGGTTTGCAGGCAGGGATAGTATGGGCACACATCAAAGTTTCAGACTTCACACACTCTATGGCATCCATGCTTCTACACCCCCACTCTGTTATTCTATCCTCTTCCTAACATTATGTGAGCGATATGGGGATGGTCCACAGTTCATGCAGCAGGACATGGTGGGCATGCTACTGGGATTTGTCGACATGGCCTTGCATTTGTGTTCTGTGGACTGTGTTATGTTGTTAATTGGGACCCCATGAGATAACATACAGTCACAGGCCTTTAACAGAGGACTGTAGGGCATATGGTAGTGATACAGACCATCTGTACCAGGCCAGTGCATTCTGTCACTCCTACAGTTCCAGGCTGTGAGCCACTGGATTCCTCTGAGGTGACAGGGTAAGTGTGCGAGGTGTTAATGGCAATAGTTCCTGTCCATATTAATCCATTGTTCTGGATGCTGGCAGGGTGCTGCTTACAGCAAGGGACACACCTGCATGGGACACCTCTTCAGCATGTTGCATTCTGTTGGTATTCCCATACAGAAGTGAGGGTAATACTGTACTCATTCCCAACAGTAGGGATATGACCTGTGATAAACCTGTGGTTGATGGTGGGGTGAGCTGATTGCATGTGTGATATGGAAGCTTCTTGCAGCTGACTCATAGATATACCTGGGACATTCCCCTTATGCTGCCTTGTGCATGGACATAGGCAGTCTCTCATTACATCATAACTGTGCCTTTTGTGTTCTGACAGTGATTGGCCAGACTACATCAGTATTCCATACTACACAGACAACTAATGTGCTGCTAACCTGTATGTACAATTCCAAAGGTGTGTGCAGTTGACAGTTAAATTTCATGTACTCTGTCTAGGGTACTTCTACCTGTGTATGTCTAGGCCCAAATTCATGGCATGTCCATCTTTCAGAAGGTGGTAGATATTGACATCTGAACAATGAGTATGGATGACAGCTGGATGACAGCTGAATTGGGTCTTACTGGGATGCATTGTGGTTGGCACTGCAGTTGTCAGAACATGGCCCTGTCATCGACAGTACTGGCCATAGGCCACCAGCACGCAGCCCTCCATGCCTACATGCTGACCACTTCCACACACTATACAACACCCAACAACCTAACACACAGAGCCCTGCATATTGTACACATGCAACAATCTATCCTGTAAATTGGGCCATCTCAGGTAATCTTTGCTCCACTGTTATTAAACCCACGCGTACATGTTACTGCATTTCTACATAGGATTGTGGGGTGCACACTTGACAACTGTAAACATTTGCTATGAGTGTACTGGTATTTCAGGTACTCTGTTGGCTTCCATTTCATTTTGTTGGCTTCCATTTCATTTTGTATTCTGACCTATCATGCAGACTAGAGGCATATCAGTAGAGTACAGATCTTAGTTTTTATTGACCTACATTTCAGTTTCAGTCTTCTTACCCTTCAGAACTAACATACAACTGCCTGACCTGTTGTAGTCTGTATATGTAGGTCTGGAGGGGGGCTGTTCTCCATTGTCATCAACTGGAGGCCTTAGCCCAGCCTTTCTTTATGGTCATCTACACCTGTCCCTACAGTGGGATTAGTCATCTTGTCTAGTACTGCCTACTTTGTTGACACCAGTATTGGTTATGGATTTCATGCTGCCCATATAGGTGTCCACTAACTGCTGCCATTCCATTCAGCCACCCGATTCCCTTGAATGCTCACATCCATACCATAGATACAACTAGCAGAACATACTACTCCATTCAACTTTTGATAGGAAGAGTGAATTACCTTGTGGCTGTGCCAGTATTGAGGATGGTGCTGGAGGGCTGACTATGTTGGATGCACATAGTACACTCCCTATACATGGTAAAGCACAGATAGCGTCATGTTTGGCATCCCTTTTACTGTATGTGCGGGTCAGAGAGAGGTGTCATTCCCTGGGTTCCTACCATGCCAGTGTATGTGCTATGCATTGCCTCTTTACCAAAGCCTGTGCATACTGGGCATGCCTCCTTCTGCCTACATGGGAAGTCTCAGGTTGTTCCTTCTCTGAGTCACTCTGTGCCTGTGCTGGCCTTGGCAATGGTGAGGGGATGTGTGGCCCTGCCCCGTGCTGTTCCTGGTGCAGCTGTTTCTGCAGGATCGTATTGTGTAGCATGGCACATACAATGACAATTTGTGTACATGTAGCTGGAGAGTACTGCAAGGCTCCACTGGATATGTCCAGGCACCAGAACCATGACTTGAGCATCCCAAACACACACTCTATTATGATTCTGGTTTGTGGCATTTGCCTAATTATGGAGTTCTTGTTCAGGTGTGTGTGCATTTCTGATGGGTGTCATCAGCCACGGCTCCAGTGTGTAACCAGAATCCCCCACTAGGTGGCCATATGAGATGTCCCCACAGGCAAATCTCTGGTACAGCTGTGTCATATGCCAGATGTGGGAGTCGTGATAGCTTCCAGGGCTTCCTGCACACACATTCATTATAATGCCCTGGGAATCGCACACAACCTGGCAGTTGATAGAGAAGAAGCCCTTGCAGTTTATATAGACCCTAACCTTCTCGCCGGGTGTGCTTTGATGTCTATGTGTGTGCAGTCTATAGCACCCACTACCTTAGGGTATTCTGCTATTTGGTAGAAGAGATTCATATTGCTGGTCAACACCTCACGGGTGTTGAGGAAATATATATGCTCACCGGCATGTGCTGAAATGGCATCCAGGACCTGGTGGAGTATTCTGGATGCCGGTGCCTGTGACATCCCCATGATATCCCTAGTTGGTCTTTGGAAATTACCTGTGGCTAGTCTTCTTAAGCCTACACATACCTTGGTATCCACTGGGATGGGTTCCCCTCTGTTGGTTCTGTGTGTGAGGTGTGGCTGGCACAGTTCAACAATTTGCTGTAGGATGTCCCCTGTCCACCCTATAGTGCTCCACAATCTCCATCTCATGTAGCCCCGGGTAGGTTACCCTGGGTCTGTACACTCTTCTCCTTCTCCTCACTGTGGGTTGGTCATCAGCATTCTCATCCTCACCACCCTCAGCCTCTTTCACATATTGATGTATGAGGGTGACAGCAGCTCCTATCATTTTGTTAGTTTTCTCAGGTAAAATTTCTCCATCTGTGTACACCAGTGGTGTAGAGTTTGAGGGAAAAAACACAGTGAAAGGTGTTTGCATAGTTTATAGTAGTGTGCTGGACTGGGCTGGGCTGCTACCTATGTAATTGGCTGATTCTGATACATTTCAGCTGCCAGCTATGCTAGTTCTCCTTGACTGCCTTCCTACTGCTGTTTTCCCTTCCCATTGCCTTCCCTCCACACATACCCAGTACCCAGATGTGAATGGAGCTGCTATTTCCTGTTTTTTTTTTTTTTGGTTTTTTTTTGTTTAAAACCTAGTGCATGGCACATACACCCATTTAGGCAATGTAAACACTGCTTGGCAGCCTCAGACACATTCCCCATCCTTAGCTGTGCTTAGCTAAGGGCAAACATGAGCCACAGGGCTCTAATAAGCTTAGAGCATGCATGACACTCCCACTTATGAGGTCATCTACCTCTTATGCTTATACCATGGTGTTGCTGCACCTACATGGTTGGGTGCAAGCTAACACTGAGTGGAAATCTGTGATTCAGTATCAATCCCCTCATTTGCAAAAAACTGACTGCTAATGCATGGTTACAAAACTGACACTCAGGCTTCCCCCTTAGCAACCACTATGTCATGGTATTGTTGTCTTATGCATGCTATTGACTATTATGGCAGAATGCTGATTTTGGTTTAAAAGTTTATTTCCAACTTTTTTTTCTTATTTTCTGACCGATCCCATTTGCGCACCACTGCCCTATGCTTAAACGGCCAAAATCGGCCAAAACAAAATGTTTGTTTGTATCTTTCGGCTTTTCCCGGTTAGGGATCACCACAGTGGAACTCCGGTCCACTAATGATTGGTAGTGGATTTTTACGTACCGGGTTACCAGCCCTGACGCACAACCTTCAACAAAGGCACACCCCATTCACGTATGCCTCCACACAGAAGACGCTCTAGCTGAGAATCGAACGGGACAACGTCTTGCTATGAGGCGACAACACTACCGCAGCACCACCACTGCAGTGGCCAAAACAAAATAAAAGTTGTTTTTTATAATTTTACAACTATTTCTCATGCCAATGGCCATATATTTGGCCATTGGCATGCCTACTACATTGAATACATGCTTTCTTTGGAGCTGTCATGCCTCCGTTTTGTAATTTGCAGAAATGTATTCAGTTAGTAGCCAAATACATTTCTTCAGATTACACTATTCCTGCACAGACACCCGCTTGCTTCCTGGATCTTTAAATCATCTCATTTGCATGGTTTTCACCTGCAAATGGGGTAATTAGCATACAGGAGCTGTGTCCTTGCAGGAATAGTGTAGGAGTGCTCGTGCACATCCCGGAAGCTCGTTCCCGGATCGTGCGTCGGCCATATTGAATGCAGCAGGTCTTGTACTATTCCTGTACGCCGTGCAGAGCTTGCTGAATCCCAGGGAATATATTACATGCAGTTATTGTGCACTAAATGATCCAAAAATTTTATTGCAGAAACATAGCTTTTGATGGCAGAAAAGGAGAGTTTGTTGATGTTAGTCCATTTCTCCAATTTTCAAATTAGATGAGGAATTTTCTTACCAATTTCTTTATTTTTAGTGTTCCACCCCCTATACAAATTGTACCATTTATGTATGGTGCAGTTTTGAAATCAGTTCTTTTCTTCTGACTTGTTATACAATTTCTTCTGGTAGTCTGGCCTGGTCACCTGCTGCCTTTTCTGTGAATGATTTTTTTGTGGTTCTCCATTACTTCTACCTTTTGTGAACACATTGACCTGGATTCAATAAACCCTACATGGCTTGCTAAAACTGTGTGTGTTGTGGTACCAAGCTGATTTGTGTTCAGCAAGCAGCTCTACACAATGTGTAGAGCTGCTCAAACATAGTAAGCTTCATGTCATGCTAATTTCAGCATAAGGAGCTAGATTTGTGTTGATCAACCAACCCAAGATGGCAGAGCTATTCAAGAAGCTATAAGGCGATCATGTAAACTTAGTGTAGGTTTTTGTCTTGTATTCCAAAACCTATTTACAGTCATAGAAACTACACTAGAGGGAAAGAATGTTAGGGGCTGTTGCTGCTCTTCTGCATGTGTATATGTAACAGGCTCAAGTCTGTGCTGCTGCTGCTGATAGACCTCAAGTAAGAAGGGGAAGGGTGTTTAGACCCCATTTAAATTTTCATGGTCTGCATGAGGTAGAAATAGTAGAGCATTACAGGGCGGATAGAGACAGAGTCGAGGAATTCTGCAACCTCTGTCATCCTCGGGTAAGAGCAAGGGCAAACCAAGGGGAACCAATACCTGTGGAGACCAGGGTATGTGGAGCACTTAGAATTTTAGCTACAGGAACCTTTCAGACACCAACAGGGGACATGCTGGAGATGTTACAGGCATCAGCATCTAGGATCCTACATCACTTCCTGAATGCTATGCTACAGCATGCCAGTGACTATATGTATTTTCTCCTGTGCCCCCAAAGACAGAGATACAACTGTGCAGGATTTCTACCCCATAGAACACTTCCCCAAAGTCTTGAGTGTAATAGACTGCACATACATTAAGATCAAAGCAGCACCCAGAGAACAGGGAAGGGTCTACATTAACAGGAAGGGGGTTTCACACCATTAACTGCTAGGTCATGTGTAATGCTAAGGGGATCATCCTAAATTTGTGTCCTGGCAAACCTGACAGTTACCACAACTCCCATATCTGACACAGCTCACAGTTCTACCAGAGGTTTACCAAGGGTGATATCCCATGAGGACATTTACTAGTAGATGTAGGATATACAATTAAATCGTAGATGATGAAGCATATCAGAAATGCACACACCCCCACCCAAAGAAGAATGCTGTAATGAGGCACATGCTCAAACAAGAAATATCATAGAGCTTGTGTTTGGGCTGCTGAAGTCACAGTTTTGTTGCTTAGATACATCAGAGGTACCCTGCAGTATGATTCCAGTACTTGTGCCAAAATTATCACTGTCTGTGCTAACTTACACAATATTATACTGAGAAAACAGCTGCAAAAGAAACACCAATGGGAGAGAGCATACATTCTACCACAACTGGCAAGATCATCACAGCCACAAGCAGGAGAGGAGTCATAAAAGGAACCATCAGCTGCTATGGGTGCATTTAGATATAGGCATGCACAATATACCCTCACCCTGGCCAAGAGGTAACAGATAGCACACATGCTGACCACCTAGAGTGTATAGCTTTCATTATCCCATGCACATACATACAGTAAAACTGATGCCAAGTAATGCTCACAACCTTTACTTACCTATGTAATGACTGTGTGCTGCTAGCATCAGACAGAATTAGCCCTGAATTACAACAGTTGTAACTGCATGACTATAGAGGTAAGCACTGAACCTGAAACAGGAAAATAAATGGGTAAGAACATGAATGCATGGCAGATACTTGCATACTGTTACTTGAAAATGTAACTAAGCAGAATGTGTGTGAGTTTCCCAGCCATGACATCAATATGTGACAGAACTGACTTATGTAGATAGATTTCTGCCATTTATCAGCTAACATGCCTCATGCATTAAAAATACACGCGATAGAAAAAGCAGTCCAAAGTCTAATTATCCCTACATTCTCACAAGTGGAGCAATAAGGCTCACTGACGTATTGATGCTTTCAAGATATTAATTGCAACAGTAAAAAGGCTATAACAATCAGTAAAAGTTTCAAGACAGCATCACCAATACATATACTAAGTACTCAGTTAGCTATGCAACCTGTGCATTAGAATAAATACAGATGTATCCCTGAATCTAAAAGATAGAAACAAGGTGATAGCACAGTTATCATCATTTGTAGAGGATGGGCTTGGCAGGAGGCAGGAGGCCAAGGCTGACACAAAAGTAATAAGTGTGTGTCAGTAAGAAAGACAGGCAGGCAGAAATATAGCTAATTATCAAATGGCCATTGAGATAGAATGACTTTCAAGCCTTATGAATGCCTCATGTACCTGATATATGTAGGTGTCTGTATGGCATTCAGTGTGAAATGTGTGTGTGAGCGTCTGCATGAGCACAGCCAAGTTCTGTGCTAACTCTACATCCTGGCATGTCAGACAGGTGTGAGCCATGCATAAAGGGTAAGAGTTCAACACTGTACCCTGACCACGAAAACTGGCTCTGCCAGGAGTTGCACTGGCATGTCCACGCTGATGGCCAGATGTTCAGGTGCTACCTGAATATGAGTGATGTCTACTGAATAAGGTCTCCTAATAAATATGCCCAGGTCAACTACCCCATGGTCTAACACATCTGGGTGTGAACAGCTCAACCACTGATGGAGCACTGGAAGTAGTGACACTACGGAGTGGGATTGGGTAGGGCCATGTTGGTTAACAACAGATGATGTTGCAGACCTATGGCCATGTGGATGCTGTCCTCCTCCAAACAGATATTCCATAACAGACACTGCCCATTCCATTGTGTCATTCATTGATCAACTGAATCGATCACACAAAGGCAATAAAGCATGTCAGATTGTGCCACACCTAGAACACTAAGCTTGTCCTCCGAGGCCCTATTGGAATGTGCCAGTGCCGCCATGTGGCCCTAAACATATGTCAAGTGATGCATAATGACACACCAGGATCAGGTGGTGGGTGGACAGCAGGCCTCCTCCAAGCACTCTTACCAACCCTTCTGTGTGGCAGCTTGCACACACTTTGGTTACATCCAGAGTCAACTGACACTGAAGCTGCAGTGACAACACTACTCAGATTAACTGTGTTACCCTTAATCTGCCCACTTTCTGAGGGCTCAGTGGAATGGGTATGCATAAACATTCTGACTGTGTCTAAAGGAAATCCAAGGGATGTGTGGATCACAACCTCCGTGTCAGATTCAACCTCTGAACCCCCCTGATTTGACCACCATCATCTTTAAAGCCTACCGATACTCCCACATCAGGATATAGGAGTCCTACATATCGACTGTCAGGATCACCTGTGATAATAAGCAACAGACACAAGAATGAAATTACTGCTCCGCAAAATATTAAACTAACATCAATGATCAGAAAGTAATCCTGGTCACACAATGGCAGATGGTACAATAATACAGACACTCATTGCCCCCTCCTCATACATACAGATAAATACAGATAATTATATATATGAATAATGCTTAGTAATAAGCAAATAAACAGTCCCTTACCATGTGCAGATGTATCCACACTTTGCAGGGAGGATGGTCTTGGAATAAATGAAGCAAGGAAAGAACAGCAATTATGTATCACAATAGGAATAACACAGAGGGACAAATGAATACATAATCAGCTATATGCCCTGTAAGACACAACTGTAACTGAAACCTGGATGAGACATCCACCCACACCCACATGTACTGAACAAATCTTTTATATGACTATTACTTATCAATAGGTACAGATAGAAAAAATATATCACTGGAGGTAGTAGTCAAATTATATATTTTATTCTACAAGCAAATTTAAATGTTGCCATATGTATGCTTACCTGGTAGCTACTCCTGGGACACACTTTTCCTCCCAGCCACATTATCACCGACATCAAGCACATGGTGCACAGTCTCCACTGAGCTGTCTGGATCTCTGACAGTGGACAGGAACTTCTTATTTGCTGTAAGTGGTGGCTCGGTAGAAGAATCACCCCCCTGTAGCTAGCTGTTCTGGGGAAACTGCATCTGCCCTCCTATGGGCTGATGGAATCATATCAGTGGCTTGTTGCCGCACCTGATCATAATTGTGACTGTGACCACCAACTGCATTTACATCGTTGATTCCAAATCTCCCTTCTGGAAGCCATATCCATATGGCCTCTCTCAAGCAGAAAGGCTCCATGCCACCTCAGACCCTGTATTATGACCTCATTTTCAGCATCACTGAAATGTTTTCCTGGATTTGTAGGAGTGAGTTCCATAATCCTACATGACATAAAACATGGAAGGATAAAAACAGATAAATATCATATAAGTAATGAATTTGTTACAAAAAAATAATCAGTCTGTGTACCCTTTGTCAACATTAAGCACTTGAAATACACTTTCATTTAGTACAACTGAATATTTGGTGGTTATCCTACCTCCCCCTTCCACACAAACAAAGGTTAGTACAAACCAAGGAATACTATATAAGTAATGTACATTTGTTTTCCACAGAAATATCAGGATGTCTACACATTTTCAACAGAAAAACACTTGAAACACAGTTCTCTTTTTGGACAACAGAATGGTATGTGCCCAACCCAACAAACAAAGGTTGGTACAAACCAAGGAATACCACATAAGTAATGTAGTTATGTTTTCCATGGCTTACTATTAAAACATCGAACATCAGAATGTAAACCTATAAAAAATACAGTTTACACGTTCGATGTTCGGAATACAATGTAGGGTGAAATATCAACACTAATGCAGGAGAAGTTGAATTCGACTCCTGCAGTTCAATGTCCCCTTTGCAGCAGTACGTACAGACCAGATCCATACTGTTCAGCAATGATTGTCATGTTTTTGCGGGGTCAAGCCCCCCTGCAACCCCCACACCTCCTTGCGCTTCCAACTCTGAGATTGCACTACAGTGCGGAAAAGGGTAAATCTCCCACTCTGCACTGTCCCAGTCTTTGGTCTTCCAGAGTTGACATTATCACAGTCTACCAAACGGTTTTCTGCAATCCCAATACTGCACATGTTAGTTTCACACAAGGCACGTTCAACATATTTGCAGTAAACTGTTTTCCACACTATTATCACGATGTCTGCAATTTTTCAACAGAAAAGTCAATTTATGAATGCCAGTCACTTTTCACTGTGCCCGTTACTCCTGTGGAGGTTGCCCTGGGCTATCTCACTGTCAGGGACATGCCTATTACATTTTTCTTCAATAGCAAAGGATGAAGAAGCAAATGTTAATAACATCGTTGTGCTGAAAGTATAACCTGTCCATGTCTCAAATGTAATGTAAAGAACATTGTTGTGCTGAAAGTATAACCTATGTCTCAAATGTAAATGTCTGTCAAAACTACCTATACCAGTAGTGAACTGTAATAAGTGCATATAGATAAAATGTCCATTTTCTCCTGAATATGTAAATACATTTGTAACATTTTGCAATATGTAAAATGCCCTTGAATAATACAAGCATACTTTGCAAAATTAAGCCTTTTCTGCAGAGAAATTACCTTCAAAAGAATACCAATCTTCTGTTTTGTCCAAATACACAAGTCTCCTCACCTTCAAGTTCCCTAGCTGCACAGATACTTTTTATAGTGTAGATTCAGTCTTTTGAGCTATATGAAGATGCAAATGAGGTGTGAACTCATTAGAATTACTGAATACAAAAGGTTTGACTTTGTGTAGCAGTTATAAACATAGTGTAGGCTCTACACCATTGTAAGGTGCTAATAGCTTGCAAATTTGAATGATTAGTGTGAGAGAAGAAATACACAACAGCAGTTCAGATACCCTTCACTGCAGTGGGTGTCTCAGTGAAGATAAACTTACAAAATGTGGAAAAAACTTCAGCAAGCTTTTAAACAAAAGCAAAACACCACACATTTATAACATTTGGTCCATAATAGCAAAACTCTCCTGACTTTGCTGAAATCTGCTGTTTACTGTTATGTATTTGTATCATACCCTGAAAGACCATTACTAGGAAATGCACTATAGACTGCATGTCTGATATTTCAGTAGAGATAAGGAAAGAATGACCGGAATACAAAAAGAAGACTCACCTGTATTTCTGAAAACATAATCATAAATGGTTGTGTGATCACTCATTACACTAAATATGCTAGCTACATATGTACAACCACATGAGAATGTCCAATTGTATGACTTGTTAATACTGTAGAGGAAATGTGAATTGCTTAACTATATATATTTTTCATTTTGTGGCTTAGCACAAACATGGTGAAATGCATACAAATTGAAAATGTACTGTCAGTTGCCTTAAGAAGTGCAAACACACTTAGCAGCATTACACAGTGGTCAGCAACTTGGATGGTACTGACAGCAAAAATTACCCCTGTGATCCAAATATGTGTATAGCACAAGGTATAAATGCATTGAGTTACACTATAGATAAGCTAGCTAAAGTGTGGTTTGAGTTCAACAGTAATTATTTTAGCATGGAAGGATCATAATGAGTATTAACAGAAGGAGCATATGTTTTCTATTGCCTGTTACATTTGCGTGTTGCTCATCTGTGTGCAGACACGGTTCACTGCTTAAGGAAAAAACTGAATAATTTTATTTGGTTCACCTTCCTTTGCACAAATAGGCTAAGTGGCAATGGTGGCCGTCAGCACTCTGGATAGTACTGAGTATAAAAAATACACCTACTGCCTAGCTTTTCCTGTGGCATCAGGTGCATGTTCATGGCCAAAACCCTGGTCAGCCAGCATTCTTATCCAGTACACTCCACATTTTTTTATTAAGGGTGTCCCACTGTAATTTTTCACAAAACTTAGAATATAAAGATAATTCTATATACAAATACCTATCTATAGCAGGTTGATTGAGCATACACATGGTATCATATTTATTACAGTAGAATTCCACTATAACTGACTTCAAGGGACATGGCAAAGTAGTCCATAATATTCAATGTCCGCTATATCTAGAGGTGATCTTGCCACACACAAGCATATACCTATGGGGCTCATTGCTGGGATGTTGCACCCTAGCATGTATAGTAGGTCAATGGGGGCATCCATTTATGATGTCTTCACAGAGGGGGGAGGAGGTTAGGACCAGTGTGGACATGTGGACAGGGGGAGGAGTCCAGAATTGTCAACAAATGCTATTTCTTTTATATTTTATTTTTACACATACAGTACTGTAATGCATTACTGATAAGCAAAGTAATCACTCAGTCAACAGAAAATCTTGCACTTGTTACTTTATTCCACCTTACACTGAAATTGTGTGTTAGGTGTTATCAAGCTATAATATTTTTACATGTATGTACTGTAATGTATTGCTGATAAGCAAAGTAATCGGTCAGTTTCTTCTGCACTTTATTTCTTTATGCCATTTTAGCCACGTATGCATCTAATTTGCCAATGCAAGTCATCACGGCATCTGACCCAGCAGGGTCACTGGCGTTATGTTCAATGTAATGTTGCAATATTGTCAGCGCCATGTTTGCTTCACATGTTGATGGTGAAGGTGCCACTGGAACCTCATCATCACTGGATTCATCATCCCTTTGTGCACAATCAACATCTGCAGACTTCATCTTAGCTTCTGCTACAATGTCCTGGTCAGTCAGTTCTTCAAGCAACTTACTCTGGTCCAATAAGTGCAGTTGTATTAGTCATTCAAAAATGTTGCCACAGTCAGAGGCAGCTGTAGAGCTGGATGGTTCTAGATGATTATTCGTGGTCTGAACATTCTTGACAAACTCCACCTCCTTAAAACAATTGCTGACTGTAGTAGCTGTTATTTCATTCTCCCAAACTGAATGTGCCCAACACAGACTCTGGAGTGCATCAAGTGTAAAACTGTCCAGATCACTGTTCTCAATGGCCATGATAAGTTTCCCCAAAAGTCTCTTTTTGTATAGAAGTTTAAAGTTCTGGATAATTCTCATGTCACATGGCTGAAGCTAGCTGGTACAGTTGGGTGGCAGAAACTCCAGTTGTATTACTTTAAGCTGTTGAGCAACAGCTGGATCATGTGCATTACAGTTATTTAGTTATTTTATTTATTTATTTTATTTTACATTTGTTTACCGGGAAAGTCCAGCTGGGCATGTGCCCATTTTCAATGGAGGCCCGGGGAGAAAAGTTCCAAGTAATACAATGGCATATACACAAATCAACAATTCAGACAAGTATCCATTGGCATATACATTGGCATATACACAAATCAACAATTCAGACAAGTATTCAATGTGAATCAACAATTCAGACAAGTATTAAATGTGAATTATGTCAACAAGACTTTTTGTTGTGTTACAGCAGTAATAAGCTGCACATACATACTTACATACAGAGAATTTGTTAATTTTTGTTGTCATGGTGGTACAATATTTAATGGTAGTTTAGAGAAAAAAACATATTTAGCTATACAGAGGGTTTTGAAAGTGAGTTAGTGTTTAGGATGAGGTTTATCCTGGGGGAATGCAGGGGCAGAGCCAGGAGTTTGCTAGGTGATTTTTCAGGAATGATTTGAATTATTTTGATGAGGAAATGGAGACTAGAGTAGTCTTAGTTGGTAGGGGGTTTCATAGGTTGGAAGTGTAGTTGGAGAAAAGGCCTTCTCCAGCTGAGTTTTTTGCTCTAGTAACTTGTGGCAAGTGTTTATTGTTGGAGCAGAGGGATCAAGGAGCAGAGTATGGCTTTATTAGATGTCTGAGGTGTGGGGTTTTGTTTGGGTGGTGTAGAATTTGGTGGGCTAGGCTTATCTGGTTAAAGTGCAGAAGTTGTGGGAGTTCAAGCCAGCTGAGCTGTTTGAGGGATTGTCAGTGATATGACCTGTATGGTGATTTAGTGGCAAATTTAGCTATTTTATTATAGCAGGCTTCTAATTTGTTAAGGTCTGACTTATGTAGGTTGATAAGGATAGGGGATGTATATAGAAGTGTAGATAGCAGGTGGGTTCTAGCCATGGTGATTATTGCAGTAGTTGTTAGAAATTGGGCATTTCTGTATAGGAGGTCTAGCTTCTTGTGGACTTTTTTATGGTTTGATCTATATGGAGGTCAAACTTTAGATTGTTGTCAATTACTATCCCAAGTAGTTTGGTATGGGTAGTTGGAGTTATAATGGTGTTATTTTTAGAGTAAATGTTGAAGGTTGGGGGATGCAGTCCTAGTGGGATAGAAGATTAAGAGGTTAGTTTTATTGGGATTTTGTATTAGGTGGGAGTTGGTTAGACAATTTTCCACTGATAGGAAGGTGTCTTGGGTAAGGGTTTGGAGGATTGCAAAGGACGGGGCTGCACAGATCAGGACTGAGTCATCAGCATATTGAATTATGCTGGCATGGGGGTAGCAGAGTAGAGCTGGTTGGTAAAGAATGAGAATAGGAGGGGGCCAAGGATGGAGCCTTGTGGGACCCCTATAGTGACTGGGAGGGTTTGTTGCCAATGAACGGCTTGTTGCCTATCTGCTAGGTAGCTCTGAAATCAGTTAAGAGTTGTGATATTAATGTTGAGGGAGGAAAGGGCATTAATGAGTTTGTTGTGGTTGACCATGTCAAAGGCTTTTGACAGGTCTAGTAATAAGGCTGATACAAATTGGGAGTTGTTTCTATGTTGGTTAACTTTGTTAGTAAAGGTCAGTAGGGCAGTTGTCGTACTATGTGCAGGATGAAAGCCATGCTGGGTAGTAGATAGTAGGTTTTGTGAGGTAAGGTATTTCTTGACCTGTGTGTGTACTATTCTTTCTAGGATCTTGGATAAGGGTGAAAGAATGGCAATGGGGCAGTAGTTAGTATGTTCATATGAGGTCCTACCTTTGTGGAGGGGTAGATTATGTGATATTGTCCAGATAGAGGGTACATGTGCTTCAGCTATTGATCTGTTAATGAGTATGGCTATAGGAAAGGAGATGAATTCAGCTGTGGTTTTAAGATAGTTGGAAGGTTGTCGGCAGCTAATGTTGTAGGTTTTAGTTTTTCTAGATGCTTATTGATGTAACTGGTGGATACTGGGTGTAATTTAAATTGGGCGGAGGTGTCTTGTGAGGGTGAACTATTGATTGATTCTGAGGGGGTATTTGTGTTAGACAGTTTCTTGGCTAGATTTAGAATGGATTCTCTGAAGAAGTTATTGAATTGGGTAGCTATGCCTTCGTTGCTGTTAGCTGGTTTTGGAGTGGGAGTAGCAATATTACCTGGTTGTAATAGGTTTTTAACTGCAGCCCAGAACTTTTGTGGATTTTTTTTGTGCTTGTTTTGGATATTTAGATAGTACTTGGATTCTTCTATTTTCATTTGTTTTTGGCTTTATTTCGAAGTTCATGGAAGTTCTGTTTAGTGGTATTGGATTTATCATTATGGTACAGTGACCAGGCTTTATCTCTGGCTTTAAGTAGGGATCTGGTTTCTTTAGTTGGCTTTGACTCTAACATGTCTTGGTGGCACATGAGTGTTGAGAATATCAAGAATGGTGCTGTTGAAAGAGTGTACCACTTCATTTAGGGGTATATGTTTGATGTGTTCCCAGTGGCAGTTTTTTAGAGCAGAGATAAAGTTGTCAGGATTAAAATATTTTTATTCCTGATTGTACGGTAGGTGGTTTGGTGTGCTGGGTGGATACGATCTCGAAGGAGAAATGTAGGGCTGTGGTCACTCAGGTTATCAGGGAGATGGCCTGAGAGGGATACTAGGTGGGGTGAGTTTACTAGAATCCAGTCTAGTATAGACTTTTGTTTGGAGACCTTGTTGGTTCGAGTGGGAGCTGTGATGGTTTGGGTTAACCCGTAAACATTCATGTGAATAGTTGGACTTTGTGAGGAGCATAGGAGCCAATCAATATTGAAATCTCCCATGATGATGGGGTCTTGGGGGAGGTGAATGGAGCATCACTGTAATAAGGTTTCAACACTAGAACTGTTGTTACCAGGTGGTATGTATCCTTCTATAATGTTAAGGTTTTTGCTGCAGTTAATATTTAATTTAATAACCTCTGCATTATCTATGTCTGGGATAGAGGAGTTGTGGAGTTATAATGAGAGGTGATCTTCGTATAAGATTGCTATGCCACCTCCTTTTTTGTTTGTTCTTTCTTTACATAGGATGCTGTAGCCTGGGTGTGTGATCTCATTACTAACAGTGTGGGGTTTCAACCAGGTTTGTGTTTTTGCTACTATATCTGGGGAGTAGTGGGATAGTAAAGTGTGTATATTGATGTGGTGTGGGTAGAGGATGGAGGGGTGCAGCTATATGGGATGTAGAAGTTAAGAAAAGGAGCTTCAATGGTTAATTGGGAGGTGTGTGTATGTGTGAGTGATATTGGTAGGTGGTAATTGGGTGTGGTTATGGTTAAGTATAAGTTCAGTTGCACTGGGGGTGGGTGAAAATTGGGGGTAGGGTAGGGGAGTGGAGTGAGCAAACGAAGTGAGCAAACAGAGTGGGTCCAGACCATGAGGCTGCAGTTATGCCCCAAAAAACCTATCAATTGGGTAGTATGAGGCAGTTAAGCTTTACTGCTTGACAGATCTGCCTGACTGAGCCTGTTTCATCACTTAATTTACTTTTAGCAGGGCAATCTCACCATGTAGGAGTACAAATGATGGAAATAAATTAGCTCGTCAGGGTAAAGTAGGGACTAGAAGCTGGGTAAATTAGGCAGGTACCTAGCGACCGGAAAGTGTGTATACCAAATAGGGCAAAATTAATGAGTTACATAAAACTCAGCTGTTTTAGTCTATAACAACATACACTGTTGCAGGGGGTTTTCCTGGGAGGTAGCAGGTGGATTTGTTGCTGAGCTGACTGGTGACATGAGACTGGTGAGGACCTTTAGGTTTGTAATTCCCGTGGGTGCTCTTCTTAGCACACAGTGATAGGGAACTGAAAATGGGGAGAAATAAATGGAGTTAGTTAAGCAAGCTTGTAGATAGAGATGTTATAGCTGATAGGGAGGTGTGGAGTTAAGGACGGGGTGTAGGAGAGGTAGCAAGAAGAGATGAAATAGAAGAGAGTTTAACTGCTTAGAATGTAGAATTTCAGAGGTAACTACACATTACACAAATTACTAGGCTATTATTTCAGTCAGAAGAATAGCAACATCAACCCCGTGAACAGAACAGCATTGGTTAATTAACTGTTTAGAATATAGAACAGCAGGGGTAACTACACAGTTCAGCATATGTATTCAGCATTAACATTTGTTCAACACTCATAACTGTGTAACAGCACATGATACATGTGTTGCATCATTCAAAACACAGAAAACAGTACAGAATTATCCTACAGTTGCCCACATGCACAAGGCTGCATTTTACTAATTTATACAGTACTTTAGTCCCCTACTTGTAAGGCTAAGCCTGTGTTCTGCATTAAAATGTAACATCATAGCAAAGCTAAAAAATACAAAGCAATTAATAGTATCCTTGAGTTACACGCATGCATTCTGCTGTTTGTTACAGAAAAAATACAGTACGTAGTCACCTGCTTTTAAGGTTTAGGCTGTGTTCCGCATTAGATATTTAGTAGCGTGGCAGCGTTCTAGTAGGTAAAATATGGCAGAGTTGCACACTGATTAATTAAGCGCCTGGTATACAAAGCCTGTTCCTTTCGGAACTAATGTCCACTATATTACTAATACCTAAGCTATACGCTTTAGCAGTACAGCGCGTCCATTTATATATAACTAATTCCTAAGCTAAATGCTTTAGCAACACAGTGTGCCCATTTGTAATATTTAGCCTGTGCTCAACATTAAACATGTAACAGAGTGGCAGAGTTTCAAGAGGTAATAAGTTGCAGAGTTACACACTGTTTAGTTTAGTGCCTTCAATGCCAAGCCCTTCCTTTTGGAACTAATGTCTCTATATAACTATCTCAGAACTCTATGCTTTAGCAACACAGCATGCCCGTTCTTATGTTACAGCAAGTACAATTACAGTAGAGGTACAGCCAGAGTTAACGTTGTTATACAGACATTTCCTGTTCTAGATTTATAAGTACAATATCATTGCCAAACCTTAGTTTAAGTTATACTGATGGTAACAGTTTATAAAACAGACATTACTTGGTATGCACACTGCACTAGGATACCAGAACACCTTGCTAGTAGCACACTAACATTTTGAAAATGGTGCCAGGGCAGACATCCACACTATGTTATTTTGGCTGTGACATATGCAAGGGGGGGGGGGCTTCAGATTGGTTAGACCACGAGGCTGCAGTTATGCCCCAAAAAACTATCAGTTGGGTAGTATGAGGCAGGTAAGCTTTACTGCTTGATAGATCTGCCTGACCGAGCCTGTTTCATCACTTAATTTACTTTTGTCAGGGCAATCTCACCATGTAGGAGTACAAATGATGGAAATAAATTAGCTAGTCAGGGTAAAGTAGGGACTAGAAGCTCGGTAAATTAAGCAGGTACCTAGCGACCTGCAAGTGTGCATACCAGATAGGGTAAAATTAATGGGTTACACAAAACTCAGCTGTTTTAGTCTATAAAACATACACTATTGCAGGGGGTTTTCCTGGGAGGTAGCAGGCAGATTCATTGCTTAGCCAATACCAGGAGACTGGTGAGGACCTTTAGGTTTGAAATTCTCGTGGGTGCTCCTCTTAGCACACAGTGATAGGGAACTGAAAATGGGGAGAAATAAATGGAGTTAGTTAAGCAAGTTTGTAGATAGAGATTGTATAGTTGGATAGATATGGAGGTATGGAGTTAAGGATGGGGTGTATGAGAGGTAGCAAGAAAAATGAAATGAGAGAGTTTTTCTGTTTAGAATGTAGATTTGCAGAGGTAACTACACATTAAACAAATTACTAGGGTATGATTTCAATTAGAACCATAGCAATATCAACCCTGTGAGCAGCAGAACAGCATTGGTTAATTAACTGTTTAGAATGTAGAATAGCAGAGGTAACTATACAGTTCAGCAAATGTATTCAGCATTAACATTTGTTTAACACTCGTAACTGCGTAACAGCACACGATACATGTGTTGCATCAGTTGCAACACAGAAAACAGTAGAGAATTATCCTACAGTTGCCCACATGCACAAGACTGCATTTTACTAATTTATACATTACTTTAGTCCCCTACTTGTAAGGCTAAGCCTGTGTTCTGCATTAAAATGTAACATCATAGCAAAGCTAAAAATACAAAGCAGGTAATAGTATCTTGGAATTGCATGCATGCGTTCTGCTGTTTGTTGCAGAAAAAATACAGTATGTAGTCACCTGCTTTTAAGGTTTAGGTTGTGTTCCGCATTAGATATTTAGCAGCTTGGCAGCGTTCTAGTAGGTAAAATATGGCAGAGTTGCACACTGATTAATTTAGTGCCTGCTATACAAAGCCCGTTCCTTTCGGAACTAATGTCCACTATATTACTAATACCTAAGCTATATGCTTTAGCAGTACAGCGCCCATTTGTATATAACTAATTCCTAAGCTAAACGCTTTAGCAACACAGCGCACCCATTTGTAACGTTTAGCCTGTACTCAACATTAAACATGCAACAGCGTGGCAGCGTTCCAAGAGGTAATAAGTTGCAGAGTTACACACTGTTTAGTTTAGTGCTTTCAATGCCAAGCCCTTCCTTTCGGAACTCATTTCTCTATATAACTAGCTCAGAAGCTCTACGCTTTAGCAACACAGCACACCCATTCTTATGTTACAGCAAGTGCAATTACAGTAGAGGTACTGCAAGAGTTAACGTTGTTATACCGAAATTTCCTGCTCTAGATTTATAAGTACAATATAATTGCCAAACCTTAGTTTAAGTTATACTGATGGTAACAGTTTATAATACAGACCTTACTTGGTATGCACACTGCACCGGGACACCAGAACACCTTACTAGTAGCACGCTAACATTTTGAAAATGGCACCGGGGCAGACATCCACGCTATGTTACTTCTGCTGCAATGTATGCAAGGGGGGGCTTCAGGATGGTTTGACCATGAGGCTGCAGTTAGCAGGCGGATTCATTGCTTATCCAATACCAGGAGACTGGTGAGGACCTTTAGGTTTGTAATTCCTGTGGGTGCTCCTCTTAGCACACAGTGATAGGGAACTTACTTGGTATGCACACTGCACCGGGACACCAGAACACCTTGCTAGTAGCATGCTAACATTTTGAAAAAGAATCAATGATCATAAATAAATTCCATTTTTCTTTGACAAATTTTCTGTCCAATCCTATCAGCACTCACTCACATGCTTTGTGGTTGCTTCTATACTGCACTGACACTAACCTCACACCCTTTAAACATCGTGGATTGGCAGACCTACCAATGGCTAACAGCGGCAGCTTTTCAGATTCATCCATATTTACAGCAAACAATAAAGTAAAATGTTCTTTACTTCTCTTGCTGTCATGGCAAGTGTCTCCTTTGAATGCCATTGTGCAGTCCAGCAGCAGCTTAAAGAATAAACCTGTTTCATCCACATTGAAGATGTTACATTCATCATATTGGTCTAGCAGCTGTGATAGTTAATTTTGCAGCCAGTCCTTGGCAAATTCATACAGTACAGACCCAGATTCTCTACTCAGAATGTGAAAGATAGCAGCTCAGTGTTTCTTAAACTGATCTAACCAGCCATCACTGCAGTTAAAGTTGCTGTGACCAAGTTCACAGGCAAAACTAGCCACCTTCTCTTGTAATGTTGCACCAGACACAGGCACACAGACTGAATGCACTTAACCTTTAACCAAAGGAAAATTGCATCTTCAATGACATCATATGTAGACTTCCGCATTTTACTGCTACTTTGTATTTCCCAAGGTTAATCCAAATATAACTAGCTGTCACCTTTACAAAGACCATACTTGCGTGCAATGTCAGCCTGTGTTTTATTTTTTTTTCTATTAAAATTCCAATTTCACAAGTTATTGAATGCCTCTTTGAACTGTCTTCTCCACCATTTCACACAAAACAGCACTTGTGTAAATGATGTGCATGCATATTCCACTTTCATCAAATAAGACAAGCCTATCAGCAGTTTGGTATAAGCACAATTTCCTTATAAGTGAGTGCGTTATATCCAATGCCTTTTCTTCACATTTATGTGAGTATGCAGCCAGGACCTGCAGACCTTCTCAATTATAGCTGGGTCTCTGTCGCAACCAAGGCAATTTCAGTGAGATTCTACTGTATATGTGTAACTGTTGTAGTATAGCAATGATAATTATACGATTATGAATGTGTTTTCAGACTGTAAAAAAGAATGTATTGTGTGGTCTGAACCAGAAGTCAGAAATCTACTCTGAAAGTATTACAAGTATATGCATTTCCAATATATTTTCACACATTATTCCTGCATCATGCCTGAGAATGCATAAGCCAGAACTTTACCATGTCACACACATACATGGTTAATTGAAGCAGAGCACTACTTACTCTTTAAAGTGTATATTAGTAATTACCATGTTTAGCAAATACTTCTGAGGCAGTGACGGGAAATCACCTATGTGGAAATATATGTATTCTCTTTTCATGTAGGTTTGAATCCCACATTGTACAAATCACTTTTAATAGTATGTAAGACCCCACAAAATATGTGTCAGGTAATACCATCAATCCCCCCAAATTCAGGTCTTAAAAGACAAATCATTTAATATATTAGTGTGACCATTGGATAAACTATTGTCAGGTATAGAAGCACACATGGCATAAATCAATGACAACTGTCACATTATCCTTCCTATTTCATAAACTGCCTTCCTCTTTGTTTGGCAATGTTTCTCTCTGCTTAGCATTGCACAAAAGCAGTTGGCATGGTTGTGCACTGGCCATAAAGCATGATATTATGAATTGGTGGGAAAACACTTTTACTGTTGTTGGAGGACTTGTGCAGACACGGCAGAAGATGGGAAGGATGGTGCCAAATTCAGGACACAGGTGGAGTGTGGAGATGTCAGAAATATTTGTTGTACTTGTAAAGTGCTACAGCTGTAGATTTCTGCAGGGGGGACTATACTGGGTCGTAGTATAAGACTGAGGCTTGGAACAGTCTAGCCAAGGCTGTCTCCAATGTGACTGGCATAATACACACTGGGGAGCAATGTAGGCAGCATTATATTGTCCTGAAATGGCACAAGTAGGCACAACTCAACCAGTGGCTGGGTGAGTTTAGAACTGCTGACATCCCACAGTTGTGTAAGTATTCAGATAAAGCAACTTTAAATGTCATGGAAAGGCATAGATAGCCAAGATTGGTATGCATAATGCTTTCATGTGTCTTTTTCTGTCCTTCTTTATTTCACAGCTGCTCAGGAAATTTCATCGAACAGGGAGGCACATGCTGAAAGATTGGAAAGACTCAGGCAAGGGGTACGCATGCAGCACAAATGAACATGATTCTATTAAAGTTATTGCTCTTCTGTACATTGCTAGCAGCTTAAGCTTGCATATCTTAACTGTAAAAGCAAGCATACATGCTTTATTTTGTAGCTCTTTCTAATTTTATTAGGCAAGTATAATAGTGAATTCAGATCTGGTGTGTTCAGTTCTCACAAGTAACACATGCATTCAAATTACAAAAATATATTTTTTTAATTTTTAATTCCAGCAAGATTGGCTTTAATGCCATGCTGTTAACTTAATCTGTACTATATTTAAAAGCATACATATAATATCTACATATTGCAAGATTACATGTAACAATTCACAGTCCTCTTTTGGAATGGAAAAGCTTGAAGAGCTAATATAATAATAAAAGTATATTTATTGTAATAAAGCATTTGAATGTGACTTATAGTGGTTCTAATCATCTGTTTTCTCTTTTTTTGTATTACCCCACCCATTATCTCTCTTTTTTTAATAAATGTGAACACACTGTTTGATATCATGCTTTGCTGCCAAAAAAAAACAAAATACTTTTCAGCACAGGGAGGTAGGCCAACCACTGCAGCTTGGCCTGCTAACCGTCCACCAGCTGCTGCACCAACACCAAGCACCTCTGGGATGCAACCTGGCAGTACTGCCCCCACAGCCCCTGCATTACCTGGCCCATCCACATTAGGTAGCATTGCTCTGGCTGCTGGTGCATTGGCACACACCATGAATATTGGTGGAGGCAGTGATTACATCACCTGCCAGGAGCTGCCAGGAATGGTGCATGATGTAATAGAAACTGCCACTGGTGGCCACCTCAGCTGTCTGAAGAGGTTGTTCCTTAGAATGCAAAAAAAACCCCACGTCAAACAATCTCACAGTGAACTGAGGAAGAGGACAGTGATGACAGTTTTGAGGGTGAGCACTAGATTTTCATTGTTCCCATGCTTGACGAGTATGTTGCTCTGATGTTCCCTACCTATACCCAATCATGGTGTTTCCCATCCTTTTGTGCCCATCACCATCCCTGTGTCTGCCTTGTTTGTTCTGTTTGTCTGCACCTGCTTCCTCCCCTACCCTGCTTACATTATACTAGCATTCCAAGTCCCTTCTCCAACATTCCTCTCTTATTGAAATGCAAAAACAAAACAAAAAGTCACATAGATAGCTCTCCACTTCCCATATGTGTCTTTTCAACACACTTTATTTGGTTGAATTTGCTATACAACATGATTGCATTGTTGACATCCATCTAATTTGTGGTGATAGTCCAAATTCATCCAATTTTTTATACATGTTCATATCACAGTGTTAAAAAGTAGATAGCTATGGTTCTTTCCTAATTTCCTCCTTCAAATTCCTTAATTGTTTCCCTTTGCCCTTTCCCCTGCTTGCCCCCCATTTCACCACTTTCCTATCTACTCCATTTTCACACCTTTAACCTGGTCAAAAATCAGAATCACACACCACATACATGGCTAGAAATGACCTCTAATAAAGCCTTTACTTTTTGTCCTCTCTATTTGTGCAGAGTTTTGCATCACAAACCAACGCCAAGGAGTGGTAAATAGCTCTTCATGTACTGTGGCAAAACCTGGTGAGTTTTTGCCATCAGCCACACTAGTCCAGGTATCTCTAAGCAATGCTGCTTAAACTTGCTGTGCTAAAGGAGCACAGAATTAAAGCAGAATAAAGGCAGTACTTTGAAACCTTTACTCTCACAGTTGTTTAGACTGCTGAATGTAACAAAACACAACTTCAAATGTAAAGTGTTGACATAAATCACTTGACTGAATATGTTTTTGACAATATGGGGAATTTAATAAAGCCTACATGATTTTTTTTCCATGTAGGCATCACACCATGCTGGTAACATGGGTGTGAACATTTTTAGATTCAATAAGTGTTGCTGAGCGTTCTTCATGAGTGTGCCAACAGGGAAAATTCCATGGCATGCAAATCACCTCATAAGCAGGTGACTCTTATGCAAATGAGGCAGGTAGAGTGATCCAGCAAGCAGATAAGCAGTTCTACAGACCCTGTGCCAGTCTTCATAGTTCACGTGGAAAAATTCCATGTACAGGAATATACCTTAAACCTCTTGTATTAGAGGCGACATGAGATATATGCAAATCATCCTTTAAGGACATCAAGTGTTTCAGCTAAATGGTAATTCTGAATGTCCATGACTTTTTCTTTTAAGTCTATTTATAGACAATTTCAGGCCAAAAAAGCCAAACCTCACTAGCTGTGGACATGCATGTTTCTGCCTTCTTATGGCATCATTAGCACAGCAAACGTGGAAGGTTAGGCTAACATTTGGAAATACAGGGTTGTCATACCAAACAGATATCCATAAGAATTAGGGTGACTGCAAAATATCTCAACTAACAAACTAAAACAATAAGTAAAAAGGTCACACAGAAAACAATCAGTTAAAAACCAAAAAGAAAAATCTAGCAAAGCTAGATTTTCCACTGTGTGATACCTTAAACTTCTTGCATGTCCACAGTTAGTGGGGTTTGGCTTTTTTGGCCTGAAAGTGTCCATAAATAGACTTAAAAGAAAAAGTCATTGACATACAGAATTGCCATTTAGCTGAAACACCTGATGTCCTTAAAGAGTAATTTGCATATATCCTATGTCGCCTCTAATACAAGAGGTTTAAGGTATCACACAGTGGAAAGTCTAGCTTTGCTAGATTTTTCTTTTTGGTTTTTAACTGATTGTTTTTTCTGTGTGACCTTTTTATTTATTGTTTTAGTATGTACAGGAATAGAGACAGACAAAAGAGGCTGCAAAAATCCAGATAGATGGACAGAAATGGCATACCACGTACAGATATGAGAAAAACTATCCTCTGTGTGTCTGACAAATTAAAGGAAATAAGTTGCATTAAATTTATTTTTTTAATAATCTGGGCATGTTTGTGTGGCATGCTGCAGTGTGCAAACATGCTTTATAAAAAAAAAAAAAATAATATGATGTGACAGAAATTTATTACAGGACCCTGCTTGGAGTATCTGAAATGGTGCATTGGTGCTGTTACTAACATGGTAGGGCTCTGAAGCATGTAGTTCCAAGACTGTGAGAATGGATCCCTATCCAAATGAAGTGGTGTTGCTGAATAGCACATAGGGGTGATCATCTCCAAATATCCCCTTCATGTAGGCAGAGAACCACATTGTTGTTTTTCTGACATCAGGGGAGGGTTTCTCCAATGACTTCTAAACTTATGTCAGCTTGTTTGCATGGTGTGCCTCAGTGCTGAGTGTATCCTTGCAGGGGATTGTGTGCACTAATGTCTAAGCTGTGTTTAGCTAATGGGAGCGTGTTTCCATGTGTTTGCACAGAGTGCTGCTGTGCTGAGCATGGAAGTCTGTGGAGGTGTGTACACTAACTGCAAAGCTTTGTTTACCTATGGGGCACACATTTGCATGCCACAGCCACAGTGCTGATTGTATCTAAAACACAGTGGCATATTAATTACTTTTGACGTCTGTTTAACTTAAACTAGGGACATTAAATGATGTATTAATGTTAATGATATACTAGGCAAGTAGAATGCATCATAGGTAGCCAATCACATAGTCTGCATCTACAGCAGAGCAATATAAAGTATGCATACACCCTACAATCTGATTTTTCCCACATACTCTGCACCATTGGAGTGCAGACTTAGGAATTTTAACTGAGAGAATGCTAGGGGCTGCTGCAGGTCTGCTACATCTGTATCTGCTAGATGCTGAAGTCAATGCTGCTGCTGCTGACAATAGGCCTAAACAGAGAAGGAGAAGAATGTTCAGGCCCAGGGTAACTTTTCAGGGGCTACACAAGCTGGAGATTGTAGAGCACTACAGGATGGACAGTGACATACTATGAGAACTCACTGAGCTCTTCCACCCTCAACTCAGACCCAGAGTCAACAGAGAGGAACCCATTCCTGTGGAAACAAAGGTATGTGTAGCCCTTAGTATACTAGCTACATGGGGTCTATATCAGTTTATCAAAAGCTGATAACATCAAACGCTAGTTGGTTGAACAACCAAAATAGCGAAGACATGGAACAGTGATTTTTTTTTCCCAGGGAAAAAAATTGCTGGGCTGTTGTCAAGAGTTTGCCATTTCCTCCACTTTGGTGCAATCTCAGAGTTGGTATATTTAAGAAGGGGGGTGTATTGGGAGGTGTGTGGGGCAAAGCCCCTTACTTTATGTTGCGTTTTATTTATTTTATTTTTTTTGCGGAACAGCGATTTTTTTTTCCCTGGGAAAAAAAATTGCTGTTCCGTATCTTCGCTATTTTGGTTGTTCGACCTTCTGTGTTTGACCAATTAGCATTCAATGTTATCAGCTTTTGATGAGTTGATATAGACCCAGCTACATGTACTTTCCAAAGACCAACTGAGAACATGATGGGGGTCTCACAGACATCTGCTTCCAGGGTACTCCACCAGTTCCTGGATGCCATGCTACCACATGCCAGTGAGCACATTTATTTTCCCCTCACCCCTGAGGCGAGCGCCAGCAATATGCAACACTTCTACCATGTAGCACACTTCCCTGAGGTACTGGGTGCCATAGACTGCACTCATGTACACATCACGTCACCACCCATGAGGAGGATAGAATCTACGTCAGCCACCAGGTCCATCAACTACCAGGTCATGTGCAATGCCCAGAACATTATTGTGAATGTGTGTGCTGGCAGTCCCTGCAGTTTAACAAGACCCCATATCTGGCATGCATCACAGCTGTACCAGATGTTTGCTAGGGTGGACATCCTACATGGCCATTTACTGGGGGGTGGTGGCTACGCACTGGAACAGTGGATGATGACACCCATCAGAAATGCTCACACACCCAGGGAAGTATGTCATAATGCGGCATACTCACAAGCTAGGAACATCATGGACCCTGTGTTTGGGGTTCTGAAATCATGGTTTTGGTGCCTTGATATATCTGGTAGAGCCCTGCAGTACTCTCCAGTCACATGTGCCCATATGTTCACAGTATGTGCCATGCTACACATTATGATCCTGTGGAAACAGCCGCAGCAGCATCAGCAAAGGGAAGGGACACAAAGCCCCCCACCAGTGCCTACGTTACCACAGCCACACTCACAGGAGGACTCAGAAGAGGAATCCTCTGATGATGTCCCTGTAGGTATATGTAGGCATGTCCAGTGCACCCTGGCTTTGGCTAAGAGGCAATGCATAGCACATTCACTGACAACCTAGTGCTCTAGGGACTGACACCTTACTCCTACTCACATACATATAGTAAAATTGTTGATGCCAGACAACCCACTCAACCTGTACCTAGCCAGGTATTGGCTGTGTACTGCTTGCATCACACAGAGTAAGTCTTGAATCACAGTCCTGTCAACTGCTGATTCGCAAGCTAAGTCTCTAATCTACACATTACTTGTAAGGATTATTATAATGTGGTATCATATGGTATGGATCTGCTGCATTTATGCAAGGAAATATAGTGGGCTATGTGGAGAGGAGTAACATCCACATGGAACTACAGATACCCAG
Source organism: Protopterus annectens (assembly GCF_019279795.1). Classification (NCBI taxonomy): domain Eukaryota; kingdom Metazoa; phylum Chordata; order Ceratodontiformes; family Protopteridae; genus Protopterus; species Protopterus annectens. Next base: position 755,599,588 of record NC_056744.1, read on the forward strand.
TCCAATAGTATGTGTTACCAAATAATCACTCGGCCTCATGGTTGGAATATGCACTACATTAGGCAAGGGAGATGTTAAACAGTGGGGTCACATGCTATTTTGACTACTGCCTATCCCAGCAGATCATGTGCTGTTGTTCCCCCACCTGCGGCAAAGTGGTGTTCCCATATAACTGCTTTAACAGTAAGTCAGCAATGGTATATAAGCAGACCAAGCAATCTCAGGGCTGTATGTAGAACTTGATCACACTCTGTCTGGCAGCTTGTGTGGCTCAGTGGACTAGGGAAGTTAGCATGGGTGATGGTGTTGATACTTCCAACCTGGAAGTAAGTACATGTTTTGCATGTGAAGTATTATTATGCTGGTGTTTTCACAGACTATTAGTCTGTGTGTGCTGTAACATTATGAGCCTCAGTCACATATTAAGTACAACAGACAGCTGAGGAATGCCATGGACATTTTGAGTGACATGCAGTACTGCAGAAACAGGGACAGATGTCAATGTCTGTAACATACTTCTCAACCTCTTTGTGCAGGAAATCTGTTCAAAGCCTGACACAATGGGGTAGGGCAAAGGCCCACAAAAGGGGAATATGTTAAATACTGCTCTCACAAACATAAACAGTTGCAAAAATAACAGAGGGTTTGCTTCAACAGACAATTTTCTGAAGGATTTGAAGTCAGACACTCAAATGTATGTCACAATTTAGTGACGTCAGTCTTAAGTTCATCCAAGTGATTTGCCAGAAAACCACAAATTTTATGAGAAACAGACCATGAGGCAAAACTCTAGTCATTCTGTGACACTCTGGACAGTTGAGACTGGCGTACAGGCAAGTGTGGCCTGGAGTCACTGTATAAGTACTGACAGTCACACTGGGCATGCCCAAACACTTAAAATGAGCACAATTCTGTTGCCCCATCATCAGACTGACCTGTTATTTATATATATATATATATATATCTATATAAAATCACATTGATACATAGACTCTCCCTATATATCTACATAAGACATATACATATCATATACACACACAGCTACATTTATATGTACATCCCTGTTAATTACAGAAATATGTATGTGGATGTCTGTATTGTCCTACATAACCTAATAATGGTGAGTAAATCTGCACTATCACACATCCATACTGCTGCTCAAAGGATCCAAACTAAGGGTGCAACAGTACATAATCCAATTACCTACAGACACCTGTGCCTGCTTGATGTCACCACAAACAGAGATGCAGGTGAGCGGTGGTGAAATGTATAATGTTGTCAATGCACACATGGACAGGGCACATTGTTCTTGCCCACAGGTTTGCCCATCTAACAGCAAACAGCCACATATGACCATACTGGTAAATGTACGCACATAGCTAGGATAATAACAGTTATTCCACTGCTAGGATACTAGATGCAAATAACAGATTGAAGCAATATCACTCTGAAGACCACAGATGCTGTTCAACACAAGCCTAGTTTGTGTAATGCACAAGTACTGTGCCTGCAATTACATATACAACAGACTCAACTTGTGGCAGCTGCAATAATTCTGTGATCTGTAGTGAATAAGACTAGATAGGCAGGAGTTCTAATATCACTGCAGAATACTATGTGTACATGTGTGTGTATATACCCCTGCAAAACAACTACCAGGCTATACACCTGCAATGGTTAGACACTTTTTGGCCCTGTAGCTTGCTGCTGGCTTCCACACTGCCCTCTTCTACAAAGCATGATGATGTCATCCACCTTACAACTACCAGCTGACAGTGTAGTATCAGGGCTTAAGCCATGGTGCGTGCAATAAATACCGTGATCTCCAGTGTGAAAGACTAGATAGTTATGAATTCTAATCTTACTGCAGGCTGCTTATTTCTGGCCCTGTAACTTGCTGCTGGCTTCCACACTACCTTCTTCTAAAAGGCCTGATAATGTCATCCACCTTAAGACTTCCAGCTAAGAATGTTATATCAGGACTTAAGCTATGGTGCGTATGATAAATACTGTGATGCACAGTGTATAAAACTAGATAGGTAGGGGTTCTAATCTTACTGCAGGCTACTCACACATATGGGTGTTTGCATACCCCTGCAAAGCAACTGCCATGTCCTCATGGGCTCTCCACCTGAAATAGGTAGGCACTTTTTTGCCCTGTAGCTTGCTGCTGGCTTCCACACTGCCCTCTTCTAAAATGCTTGATTATGTCATCCACCTTAAGACTACCAGCTGACTGCACAATGTCAAGCCTTAGGCTGTGGTGCATGTGGTTAATGTGATCTACAATGTGTAAGACATAGATAGGTAGGGGTTCTAATCTCACTGCAGGCTACATGGTGTGCATGTGGGGGTTCTAATCTCACTGCAGGCTACATGGTGTGTGAGTGTGTGTGTGTGTGTGTGTGTGTGTGTGTGTGTGTGTGTGTGTGTGTGTGTGTGTGTGTGTGTGTTTGCATGTGTGTGTGTGTGTTTGCGTGTGTGTGTGTGTGTGTGTGTGTGTGTGTGTGTGTGTGTGTGTGTGTGTGTGTGTGTGTGTGTGTGTGTGTGTGTGTGTGTACTCCTACAAAATAACTGCCATGCTATCATGGGCTATCTACTTGCAATGGTTATGCACTTTTTGGCCCTGTAACTTGCTGCTGGGTTCCACACTTCCCTCTTCTACAAGGCTTCATGACGTCATCCACTTTAACACTACCAGCTGAGAATGTTATATCAGGATTTAAGCTATGGTGCATGTGATAAATATTGTGATCTACAGTGTGTAAAGCTAGATAGGTACAGTTTCTAATCTCACTGCAAGCTATGCTGTGTGATGCATGAGTGTGTCCTGATAGCATCTTGGTAACATAGAAATAGGTATGGTTTTGCAGTACTATATTTGTAGCTTGTGATGTGGCACTCCAATGGACTGACCACAACAAGGCCTGCTGATTTCATCAACCATAGTATGTCCTGAACTGATAGTACTAGGAGACATGAGGTGTGTAGTGTGCATGACGTACTGTGATCTGTGGTGTGTACCATTACATAGGTAAGTGTTCTCATCTACATATAGCCAACTTGCACTATGTGTGTGCCTTGGCATATCCTGTACATAGTGATTGGAAGTGGTGCTAGCCTCAGTGTAGCCTTGGGTGTGTGTGAGCCAGTTAGAGTATTTTACATCATGTTATGGAACCATAGGATGTTTGAACTTCACTGGCATAATGGCCATACAGCCCTCACAATCATAGACACTTTTATACCTGTAGTTACAGGATCAGCACATACTGCCCCAGTCCACGAGGGACACAGGCAGATGACCTGTGTTGAGATAATGGTCGCCCAGCCATTCATACAGATGTCATGTGGTGAGGTGTACTAAGGTGCTCTGTGTGCCATTAGGCAGGGTTCTGTTTCAAGGATGTGTTTAAGTCTGCTAGACACATCTGTCCTGCAGACATGCAGTACCAATGTAAAGTACGAGGTTAATGTCCTTACAGTGGTTATCCACTTACTATGCCTCCTACAGATAGAGAGCATGTGCAATAAAGCAGGATCACACATTGCCCTGTATGCAAGGCAAGATCACCTCTGTGTAGTCTATGTACCACAGGTGACAATGACACTCATTGCAGACTATTCCCATTCAACACATACTGGAGATGTGAAGTGACCTTGTGAGAACAACACTGTTGTGTGCAATTGCCAGTACTGCTTGGAAAGGTACATCACCAAATGGCCATTGCACTCAGATATTGGCATGCTAAGGGAAGAGTAGTTGGAGGTTATCAGCATGTCACTTACAGGTGACTGTGGCCTCAGCTATGCCATATGATTCCTGCCTTAACACTGTACAGACAGGCTGATCTGGGGCACATTAGGGGTAAACCTGTATGGCCAGGTCTGTGTGCCCAGTCCATTCACCCCTGACTATGTACATCACATGCTGTGACTGATGTGGTACTTACCAGGTACATAGGTCTAACTAATGGAACTGATACTAAATATATATTTGCATGGACTTTATGGCCATTACAATATCAACAGGCATGTGTTCACAATACCCTCTTGCAGGATAGTGACATACCCCAGAAACTCTATGAGTGCTCACAATTTGTAGGCATCAGCAAACATTGTTAGCTACAGTAAGTCAGTAGTCACTTGTATTCTGGTTGAATGGATTCCAAGCAGTAGAGGACCCAGGACTGCATCCTATTGAGCACCGCTGCTGACAGATCAGCTATTGGAGGTGGGTATCCCTATGTTGCATATGTGTGTCAGCAATGGCCCACTTAGTGACCCCTACAATGATAGTATCATGGATGCCTAAGTGGGTGCTTTTTTAATGTTACCTGAGTGGGGGATATAGTCAGATGGCTTGGCTGAGTCTAAGTGGTTGTATACCCTGATAGTCACTGCCTCAAAATGTCCACCACATTTAACAGTCATGTTTCCCCTGTCACACATCCACACTGTGAACAGTCAACAGTGTGTAGAACATATATATGTGTGCTTATCGGTTTCATGATGATCATCCCAACAACCATACAGATATGGATAATCAGACAAAGAGGTGTATAGTTATGTCGGTCATTGGCTGCACCACCTATCTGCAAGGTTATAACAGTTGCCATTGTCCACTCAGCTGGTGTGCATCCAGTAGTGTCAGTATGATTGCAAGGGTGTCCCAATGCTGTTAGTAATCCTTGTCAGATCACATGTGGGATGAATCCTGGAATGTTAGCACATGTGATAGATGCTGTGTATCCTCGAATGAGAGGCCAGTTACGAACTGCTCTGTATATATGGAAGTTATGGGACAGGTTGTAGGAATGTCATGTGTTACATGTGGAGGGGACAAGGGAGTATAGTTGACGCAGACAGTGTGGGTGTACAGGTCAGGTATAAGTACAGACCCATCATATGTGGCATCATGACATATGAGGTTACTGACAATCTGGGCCTGTACTTTGAGGTCACACATGTAACTACACTGTACTTTCTAGCTCTGCATTGTGTGGGTGGCTACTTTTGTCACTTCCTGTGTCTACTCAACATTACAACAACACTATGTGCTTCTTTTAGCTGAGCAGATAGTGCCTCCATGTTAGGGGGGCACCCTCATCCCAGCTGTCACACAGCACTGTCCACCTGCTACTGTACGGCCTGCTAATGGCAGTTGTCCACCACCATACATGTGTAGTTTGTCCCCTAAAAGCTTTGGAGAGGATGTGTCTGGTTCCATACAGGGAGGGGTTGGAACCCACTGTGTACCTCCTGCATATCCATGACAGGACTAACACATGTCTCACCTGCTCTACACACCTACAACATCACTGTGGTATACATCGTACATGCTGCAGAGACAGGTATCTAACACAGACAGTACACCCTACATGAAACAGGCCCCCATGCATGTGAAGCACACATCTGCTGTTGCACACATCATGTGCAGGTTACATGCTGGGATGAAGAGCATGGCAACCATAACTGGTGTTGGGAAACTGTCTGTACTGGACAGACGATATTTGTAAATTGGTCATCACCATTACCACAGCTTGTAGATGTTTGAATTCCAAAAACCCTGGTGACACTTATCAAGGGTAGCAGACCTGTTTACAGATTAGGGATGCATGAGTATGCTGAATACTGCCATTGTCCTTGTTAGCCTGTTATGCATATATGAAACTACGGAGCCATGCACTTATAGTGCTGTACCTTGCTGTGTTGACATGCCATCCTGTGCTGCTTCATTGCCACTGTGTATCCATAGATTATCCCAGCAGACCCCTGAAATAGAAACATAAACAGGTCTGTGACACACCTGTCATCATGTAAGTATACAGCCATTACAAATCATACAACATAAGGTACACAAAGGTATGTGGCATATTCATGACAAATGCCAGCATAGGGTATCTGTCATTAACCACTACAAGTGGCATGGCAAAACAACACTGCATCAAACAAGTACGTGTTACCTAATATAGTCAACCTGTGCATCAGACACATAGCTTCATTTCCCTGCATCGATGGTGAGGATGACAGGGATGTGGCACAGGTATCATAACTTCCACAGGGTGTTGTGTAGGTGTGCAAGAGGCCTAGGCTGACCCAAAAGGTTGACAGCATGTGTGTGAGTCATGAAGGGAAGCAGGTAAGATGGACCATGGAAAGGTGAGGTGTATGTCTGTAGGTAACTTGCATTTGACAGTTTTGTGTGAGTGTGTGCATGTTCACAGTCAAGTTTATTGTTAGCCCTACATGTGTGTATGTTGGATAGCTTTTGACTGTACATGGTAGAGTTGACGGTTTACCATCTCTGGCCCCAAACACATGAATTGGCTCTGCCAGGAGTTGCACTGGTACCTCCATGCTCAAAGTCAGAAGCTGTGCTAGTACCTAATGGTGACTGCTATCTGCTGGAACTGTGTCCCCCATGGGAACGCCCAGGACCATGAACCCATGGCCTGCCACTTTGTGGTGAGGACAGCACATTTCCCTCTGTAGCACTGAATGTATGGCCACTATGGGAGCATGATTGTGCATGGAATCTCAGAAGATGGTTTTCTGACCTACGTCCATGAGTCTGACAGTCAACTTCAACCACACGTTCCAGCACAGATAATGTGTGGTCCAAGACAGACACAGTCTCAGCTCACCTTCTGTCCACTGCATCAGTCAACTGATCCAGGGTGTCCCCAGTGTGGTAGAGGCAGACATGGATGTCAGACTGTGCTGCAACCATAACCCTAAGCATACATCTGGTATTCCATTCAGAACAATGCCTGTACCTCCATGATAGCCCAAAACATGTGCCAAGTGACCTGTGATATGACACCGGCAACAGGTGGTGGACGGACAGCAGACCTCCAACAAGGGCCACTGTCAGTCCGCCTGCATGGGACTTCACCAGTTCTCTGGCTATGGCCAGTGTCTACACTCACTGGAGCCATAGTTGCCACACTTTTCTGTTCAATGTCCCCACCCTCTGACTGTCCAATATCTGTGGCCTCCAGGGACTGGGTATGTGTGGGCATAGTAACTGTGTGCTGTGACAATGGAGGCAGAAGAGGGATGTCTACCTCTGTGACAGATTCAGCCCCCAACACCCCCACCTGTGCCTCACTGGGGCCACCATCATCATCAGAGTCCGAGGAGACACTGACATTGGGTTGTGTGGGGGACAAAGACCAAAAAAAAATTGGTACATGGAATACCTACACTACTGTGTATGAAGAATCCACCAATACTCATAATAACAAAGACTCACAACTGTATTAGCAGTCAATTCTTTCCTCTCCCCTTTCATCCAGAATAGGCTTCCTCAGAACAAAATACACATTTAACTCAAGACCTTGATAACACTCACTTCAAGTAAATCAAGTAAAACATGACCAGTGCAATTTACCTTTTAATTAAGCAATATGACATTATACTTGATAAATCAATAAATAAAAACCCAGTGCACCTATCTTAACAAATATATTGAAATATATTTTTCACTGTCTAATTTAACGTGCTTTCAACCTTTTGTGTTTTAAAAAGCATTTTAGAGTAAATGCCTCATTTAAACCAGGAGGCTTATCTTTTCTTAACTGTCACTGCCAAAGTGTTTCTATTTGTTCATCTACAGTCCTGTGATTACCTCCTCTAAGATCCTTATGTACCTGTTCCAGAATGGAAAATAAAAACATTCTATCCTGTTTACACATGACATATTGTTTAAAAGGGCATTATTCTGGCCCTTAACTTTAATAGAATATAAATGTTCCTTAACAAAACAGTGTCATGCTTGCCAGGAGCAGGACCATAGCCTTGACCTCTACCTGATATACCTGTGAAAAGTTGAGGGTGAGGTAATGTCTGTACCAATGCATGTAATATATCCATATATCTCACATTTACAGTAGCTACTGTGTTACTTGTATTGGTCACATTTTGAGTATGAGTGTACAACTGAGGTAAACCCCCCCCAAAGACCTAACACCTGACACACATGTAAAAGTACTGTATGTACAGCCTGACACACTGACTGCTACAGTACTACAATGGTGATCACAGTAAGCCTACCTGCATGCTGCTGTGCTGTGGAAACTCTGGCACCCACCTCCATGATTTATGGTGTGACGGATGCCTAGGAACTGTTGTGTGTGCCTAGGTTTGCCAGGATTTCCTCAGTGGCTGTGAGTGGCTGTTCTGCTGCAGGCCATCCACCGGTGATGGTATGATCCCTGTCTACATCTGCTGCCCTTTATCCTGTAGCATTGATAATGTCTGTTGCACAGTGTCGAGCCTGCTCATATGTCCTACCCTGACTGCCCATGCCATTCACATCATGGACAAGGTCTGCCCACAATGCAGCCCACTGATCACTCTTTTACCTCCTCCTGGACAGTAGGATGTGATGATGTTGCCTTAGTCCTTTAAGTATAATTTCATTTTCTGTATCAGAGAAGGGTGCATGGCATTTATGATACATGTTTTCTGAAAGACAAAAAAAGGGACAACATTACAGGATCACATACGTGGAAGTACCCTATGCAGAGATAAAGCAAGGACAACATGGCTGGCCCTAGCCACTGTTTTCTCACACATGTCATACTCTGCAGTGTACAAACATGCTAAGTCTGTGGATACAACTGAGATAGTAGCAATAGTCAGGTATTCCCATGTGTGCCATGACAAATACCACTGTATGATCATACACCCAACACTCAGGTCTACTGTGGTGTGTCCCCTACGGGCAAACCCCCAATGATACATCATAGTAATAGTGCCACACACTTAGCAGTGTGCCTCTATGACCACTCTAAAGGGACAGTCCAACAAGACCAGTGTGCCACAGTGACAACAGACAATTCACCCTTGATGTATACCTATGTAGGTGTAAGACAGCAGGAGATCAATGACATGTCATTATCACAGGTCTAAGACAGGCATAATGCTGCATTCCCTAGTCCCTATATGTCTATTCACTCATCTGCATCCTGTTGTACACAAAATCAGTTATATACCTGATGGAGGACAGTTCTCTTCTGTTTATATGTGGCAACAGTAAAGTTTTCACAAAGGTGTGCTCTCTGTGAGGAAAGTTTCATACCAACTATTTCCCCATAGCCAGCTGCTTGTCTTTTAAACATGCTTCTTATCAGCAGGTGAGCGCTTCTAAACCAGTCTGTGAGTCTAAAATGGTAATTGCAGCTAGCACAGCTGATTTGCTCTATCATCAGCCAACGATATGCAACCACTGTACAATATGTAAGGCCTTCATGTAGGTTAGGGCCCCTTTCTGATATGTTCTGCTGGACATTACTGGGGTGAAGAGACTACATCATCACAGAGGGTAGGTCTGCAGCAGAAACCTTACCATAGAGATGTGTGTGCAGTTGCTGCTGCTGGCAATAGACATAGGCAGAGAGTGTGAACACTTTGGAGGACAACAGCCTGTAGGAGTAACTGTGGGAGCTGTGTCAGCCTTGTTGTAGAGGCAGAGCCAGAGTGAGGCTACCCTTTCCACTACAAATAAGGCATGTGTTTAAGGTAAGTATGTTAGGCAATGGTATCATTAACAGAATACTAGGCAACATGTTTGGTGTGTCCTTTGGTAAGATGGGATATAAATATAAGAATATGTCCACCATTTGGGCAACTGCCAGGCCATGTGTTACAGTCTGGTAGTAATTTGCAGCATGCATGAGGGCGGGCCTTGTTACAAGTAGGAACTTCCAATGTGTATGTTAAGTGTGCTGTTGTGATAATTTGCACAGAGACTTTGGAAGGATTGTTTGGTGCACTCTGATATTAGTGGCCCTCATTTGCAGTACCTGTGTTGACATTCTGTGCGAATGCATATTAATGCAATGCGTGACACTTTATGCACATATAGGTTTGCTATAGGGATATGTGAAGTGTGTTCCTACCTGCAGGCCTGTGACCTCCATCAGTGAAAAGCAAATATGTCACTTGAAATGCATTGTGTGGACAAAGAGTGCGTGACTCAGTCATTAATTGCTACCTTCACAATACTGTAAATTCACTTCTACACACCACTGAATTTGAACCATGGACTGTGTGTGGCAAAATGTACCATTTGCGGGGCAGTTAGACTGAGCAACTGAGTCACTGCTGCATCATCTGTATTTGCCAGGTTCCTATCATTTAGTCAAATTTTTACAAGTTCTAACCTCATATGGTCGAGACTATAAGTTCGAATTTGTAAAAGTTTGAGCGTTTCAATGGAAATCTCCATAAGCGGAGGTTTCCATTTTGTTCAATGGGGTGTGATCTAGAAGTTGGTATATTTAAGTAGAGGGGGGTGTGGGGGGTGCAAACAGTTTTTTTTTTTATCCATAGTTTTGTAACTTTGAACATAATGGTTCAAACATTACGTGTTGGAAATTATAAGACTTCGACTATGTGATATAGACCCTTTTGCCTCTTACCTCCCAACACTCAGACTTGCGAGAGATGCACTTAAATACCCAAATTGGAAGCCATGCACTCTCCAGCCAAGGCCAGAATAGCTGGTCAAGAGGAGAAGGTCAACACTTGCATCACACCGCATGGAACACACAGCCCTCCAGAACACACACCAGCACTGTCTCCACATAAAAACACAAACCACACACTCACATTCACTGAGGCTCTCAATAAAAATCTACCCAAACGGCAGAGACCTTCAAGGCAGAAACACACCTGACCACCACAACACAACAGTAATCACGAGACACATAACTCTCCTAAACAGTGTGCCACTCAACCAAAACTCCTAAGGTAAAACAGCATGCCCAACATACTAGTCATAGGTGACTCAATAGTGAGGCACACTGATGTCCCACTCACTAGGTTGAATAAGGAGAAAGTAACAGTCAGCTTCCTGTCAGGCACCAGGATCCACAACATAACGCATGCACTCGGGTCGTTCAACAACAGGTACAAATATGACTCTGTCATTGTATATGTGGGTGTGAATGACCTAAGATGTACCTCCCTAGACTACATGAAAAGAGAAATGGAGGAGCTCTCGGATTATGTAGCTCAGGCTGTTATGACCCTAGCCCTAAGCAGCATCCTACCATCACCCAGAATGATACCACAGTACAAGCAGAAAATGATTGATTTCAACAATTGGCTAAGTTTCTGGTGTCATTCTAAGGGGATTCAGTATCTGTCTGCCTAGGATAACATGACTGACAGACCTCGATGCTTTTCCAGAGATGGCCTGCATCTGTCATCCCTGGACTTCCGGATACTGGCCAAGGCTCTTGCCACCTCTATAGTGCCTTCTTAGGTGGTGTCCAAAGACCAAATTACCTCCATAACAGCTACAAACAAATGCAATCTGAGGGTCATGCTGCTCAATGCTAGAAGTTTCAATCTCAAAATGCACTCGATCAAAGCACTCCTTAAAATGGACATTTGTACTGTAACAGAGACCGGGTTCAAGACAGCACTACCAGGCTATAACTCATTCCACATCTTTCGGCCCCAGAACTTGGACCGAAGCTCCAAAGGCAGTGGTGTTTCCATATTCATAAAGAATGCGCACATCTCCAGACTGGTAATTCAACATAATGCATCTGAGATACTTCAGGTGCAGCTAACATTGGGTAAAACTGTGATTTGGGTCATAGCCTGCTATAGGTCCCCAACCATGTCCCAAGACTCACACTCCATGTTCCTAAGCACCCTGGAGAATACTAGGGTCCAACCTAACACTCTCATACTGGGCGACTTCAACTACCCCTCCATTAACTGGGAAAACTACTCTTGTACCAATACACTTGCCCAACGATTTCTAGAATTCATTAACTCAAATGCCCTGGACCGGTTCATTCTTACACCCACTAGAGGTAGCAACATCCTTGATCTGGTCATTACTAACATGGGCGACCATTGCTCTACACCAATAGCCAATTCCTCCCTGGTTAGATCCGACCACAAACTAATCACCTTGGAAATTCACATCCCACCCTCCCCAAACCCCACCCCCACAAAGGTAACCAACATGAAAAACTTCTCCAAAGCTAACTTTAGGCTTCTAAAAACAGAGATGGCTAACTTCACGGCACCCATGCAAATGGAGAATAGTTGCATGATCGCCAAATCATACACCAATGCACTGTATAAAAACATACACAAATGCATGGATCTCACCATACCAATAAAACCAAGACACCCTCCTCAAAAAAAGGAAGCCAATCTGATGGTCCCCAGCCAAAAACAAACTCTACAACTGAAGGAGGAAACTGATGTGGAATAAGGTGAAGTCCCAAGACTGGAAAAACTTCCTTATCAGCCTCAACAAAAGGTTGAGATCCCTCATCAAATCCTCTAAAGCTAGCTATGAAAACAGAATTGCAGCAGATAGTAAAGACAATTACAAGGCCTTCTATAGTTATGTAAAGAATTTACATGGCAATACCCAGATTTGCTCTGAGCTACTGCACAATGGTACCTCCTATACCAAGCTAACATATATTGCTAATATACTGGCCAACAGATTTGGTGCCAACTTTACCCCTCTCCCCCAAAAGGACCAATCACAATACCAGTAGATTGCCAGGCACCCAATATTACTGCTGCACAGGTTAAAACAGCACTGTCCAAGGCCAAGAATACAGCTTCTATGGGACCTGACAATATCCCCGGCTGTGTTCTCCATGAACTACAGAGTGAACTGGCACCTCACCTGTGTGCCCTTTCAATCACAGCCTCACCTCAGGCATTGTCCCTACCAAATGGCGCAATGCTACAGTCATCCCTCTTCACAAGGGAGTACTGACTACAGACCCCAGGAACTATCTTCCCATTAGTCTGATGAGTCTGATATGCAAAGCTATGGAACGCATCATCATAGGCCTAATAAACAATGATATAAGAAATCTCCAAACTCTGGATCCTATACAGTTTGGTTTTGTGAAGGATAGATCATGCCTGCTCAACTTGGTCAACTTCTATGAGTCAGACACCAGAGCTGTGGATGAAGGCAAGGCGGTTCATACAGCCTTTCTTGATCTGGACAAGTCCTTTGCTACCATTCCCCACTCAGGAATTATAGAAAAACTAACTAAGCTAGGCATCAACCTCTATATCATTAGATGGGTTGCAAACTGGCTCACAGAACCCACAGTGTGAAAGTAGCTGACTCCAACACAGATTGTCCACCAGTCATGAGTGGAGTCCCACAGGGTACAATCCTGGGTCCTTTACTGTTTGGTATCTACTTCTCTGAAGTCCAGGCCAACACGAAGGGACTCTGGCTGACAAACTTCACAGACAATTGTAAATTGGGAGCTATTATTAACTCTCCAAGTGATGTTGACATCCTAAAGACACCTATTTTTTTTTTAGAAAATATTGAGTTAAAATGGCAGATTTTTCTAAGGGCGGACATAAATCCAGGCATAACTGATAAGATTTCTGTGAAAAGTCATTTGAATTATGTTAATAATTAAGTACAAATATTTTATATATATATATATATATATATATATATATATATATATATATATATATATATATATATTTACACACACACACACACACACACATATATATATATATATATATATATACATGCACACACACGCATATATATAAATGTACATTTTTGATAGGTATGAATAGGTAATTGTTATTCACACATTCATATTTGTATTTATATGGCTTAGTAAATGTTTGTAAATATATATATTTTTACTTGGTATTTCACTTTATATTAATTGAGTATCAATTAGGGAAGTTATGTCATAATGGATGGTTTTATAAAAGGTAATGGCTGTAACTGATTTTTAGTTCTGAAGAAGTTCTGTAATAAATGAGACAAAAGCACTCAACTTCATTCTGGCTCCAGTGTGGTTTGTTTCATTTGGTTTTCTTCTTTTTGTGTTTTTTTAAGTGCATCCTACAGAAATGCCTCAATGAGACTAACGACTGGTTCTAGAACCATGGCCTTAAGCCCAATGCCAAAAAATGTGCCATCATCCCCCTTGGGAAAAACCCGGTTCCCTTGAATTACCACATCGATGGTAGTCCACTGAACATAGAAGGCGTTATAAGAGATCTAGGAGCATAAGTTGACAGCAACCTCTCTTTTGACCACCACATTGTCACTGTGGTCAGAAAGTCCTTCTATGTGGCACATCTCATTACTAAGAGTTTTGCATCCAGGAAGAAAGAGGTCATTGTCTCCCTCTACTCTTCCCTCATTAGACCAATCATCGAGTACACTACCTCATTTGGCATGTACCTGACTAGACACCGGCAACAACTGGAGAGGCCCCAAAAGTACCTCACAAAGAGGATCCTAGGCCTTAAACACATCCTATATGGACAGACTCAAAAAACTCCAACTATTCTCTGTCTCATATCGCCTACTTAGAGGCGATGTCTGCTTGACTTACAAAGCCATGTCTGACCCAGCTCTGTTAGAAATGCTACACCTAAAGAAATTCCAATCCCTCTGCACCACATGCTCCAGAGACCTCAACCTCATTACCACAATCAACAGAACATGCTGGAGGGACAGGTTCATAACCCAGAGACTGCCCATGCTATGGAATAGACTTCCCATACATGATAAGCAGAGCTCCTCACTGGCCTCCTTTAAGAGAAATCTTGATGAGTGGATAGGAAATAGAAACTTTAACTCAGGGATCACTACAGTGGCTCTACTCGACAGAGGCACTAGGACCTATGGTCGGGTGACACAATGCCAGGGTAATCCTATGGTCTAGGCTTGTAAAGGCTCCAGGGCCATTAGCCTAGTACACACCTATGATTCTATGAACCTATATATATATGCAGACATTGAGGCTGTGCCATACATTTTCTACATCCATCAGTATGTGTGTGGCTTTAGATGGATGTATGAGTGCACCAGGGTCCTAGTTGAACATATATTTTGCCATTCGTACCTTAGCAGGTGTCTTTCTACATGCTGCTGCTGAAGGGCACATTTACCTGCTAACACAGGCCTCACTTACCTCCATTATTCTGTGTTTGGCTTTCTAGTGGTGTACTATTGTACCAGTGGCCAAGGTACACTCACATTTTTAATCTTTTTACTTTAATTACATTTTAATCAAGTTTGCATGGCATGGCGTGGTGTGTAGCTCTGATGAAACACACAATGACTGTAACTGGCAATTACTATGTTTTGTTTAGACCACTTCTTTTAAGTAAGAGTTGTGTGGTGTGGCATTTTAATGCAGTGGTCTGTAGGTACAATGGTCTTGGGTCTGAAAAATGGGACAGGTGTTTATTTTGTAAGTGTGTATTACAAGATTAAAAACACTTATAGTGAATATAGTTCTATTTAGCTGAGCTTAGCAAAGCTGCTTGATGCAGTGCACCATGCAGCAACGTGCTAAAAAATATAAAGAAAAGAAAAATGGGGAGAAAAGAAAGTGGTGAAATGGGGTGCAAGGAGAGGGAAAAACATAGTGAAAGGCAAGTAGGGATGTCCAGGAAGGGTGTAGGAAAGAGCCATAGCTGTCCATTCCTTGTACAGCAACAACTGTGCACTTTGACATAATTTGTACATGACTTTGAGCTCTCAACCCCAGAGAGGGATGAAGACAACATAACTGCATTGTCAAGCCAATTGGAACAGATTATGTGTGCCCAATGGACACGTGTGCAAAATGGAAAGCTATGTATGTTTTTAAGGTTGCTTATGTGTGATACCTTTAAAAGAGCAACCTATTTAATTGCATTTATATTAACTTAATTTATTTTAATTTGCTCTAATTAATCAATTAGATGTAAGTCAGATGACTACTGAATAGTATAAATGGGTTAAGTTTCCTCATGCATACATCTTGATAAAGCCTGGTATCAGCCAGGCGAAAGCGCTTGTTTTAATTTTGCCTGCTAGTTTTTCGCTACTGTTTCGTCTAATAAAGACTCTTTACTGAAGATATTCCGTGGCTGGTGGTCTCTGCTGTGGTCTACACTTCTTCTTGGTTGGTGTTTCACTTTGTTTCCTGTATTGGCTTCGTACCATGGCTGAAGGCACTATCCAGTCTGATTTCGGCAATACACCGAACATCTTGCGTGAGGACCCGGATGACGTCCCAGTAACGACTGGGGAGTTTAGGCAAGCTATGTCTATTCTTACACAACTCAGCCACTTGCTGCTACCTGATGCTACGGAGTTGCTTACTCCGTTACCAGGGAATCAACAGCAATGCGCATTGAGGAAGCTTGGTTCACCGCCAGCATCTAGGGTGAATGGGGCGTTCCAAATGGACGTCCCGGATGATACCTTATTGGTTAACGCCGAATTACGTGAGCAGCCTTTGAAGCAGCAAACTCAAAGACAGAATGCTTCTACGAGGGACTTTAATTTTTCCAACTGGACAAAACGACAATTTTCTTTCAAACAAGGTACTTTTTCTAAGTCTAATACTGACAGTAGCAGTACTGAACAAAAATTTTCCGAATTAAGTGATAAACTTTATGGTTTTAAATCGACACAACTTGAAATTGATTACCTAACTGAATGTGCATTGCAACAGTACCTAAGGGTTAAGCTTTTAAATTCCCCAACAACGCTGTTCCTGGTTCTAATTTACATAAAGATCTGATTGAACTTTTTAATAAAACAGGGTTGGATATGTTGAAATTGATGATAAATGACTACAAAACAAAAGCGGATAATTTGTTAAATGAGCTTAATGCACTTAATGATTCTATTGTTAAAGATCAAAATTTTGGTAGTATCAGAAGGGACTATGACAATGTGTTTCATGAAGTTGACCAGCACTGTTGTAAAATTGTTAACAGGAAAATTAGAAAGTTAGAACGGGACTTAACAGAATACAGGGAAGGTTTGGCTTTCTCTGTGCCAGGTAAAGGCAGATTGTACAATAACCAAAATAGAATGGATGAGTTAGATAATTTTGACAATGTAACTTCTCCAGCACAAGATATTCCGCGAAGAAGTGAGCGTCTAGCACAAAAAACTAACAAGAACGCTCACCAGGTTTTTCATTACCCCCAGGGCAGACCAGGGGGCAAGGGAGTTTCATACCAACAGCAGGGTTGGGGCAATCTTCGCAGATAGAAGTATCTGATGTGTTTACTGACAATGAATATGGAGGTACTTTGTTGGACTCTGCCGCAACTAACTGTTTGGTCATAAAAAAAGATAACTTTTGTATTTATAATTACACAGACACTGCAGTAACTACTGAGCACTTCATTTTGTTTACTAGAGGGTTACAATTTGTTCCACTACGTCAATTAGATTTAACTAACACAATTCTGGACTTAAAATTGTTTGTTAGACGTTTAAATTTAAATGTCTTTTTTAAAGGGCAAGCACACTCGAATGAAAGCCTCACAAGACCCAGCACACTGAATCCTCCCACACACCCAGCCTTAAAAATTTTTGAAGAATTGGTTGAAAATGATTTAAGGAACCAATTTTCTGTAAACATGTCTTCTCAACCTTCAAATTTGAGTACTGAAGTGTTTCAACTAATTAATACTCTAAAGAAGGAAGGTATACGAGTTATGAAACCAGATAAAGGGGGTGGTATTAATGTATAACTGGGACTATGAAGCACAAATGTATAATATGTTGCAAGATACTGAACAATATAGCACTGTTTCAGTAAATGAGATTAATATTGCTTATGCTAAAATTAAATATGTATTATATGACCATTTGATGCAAGGAGCAATTAATGAAAAATTATATAATTACTTGCTTGTAAATAAACCTACTACAGCAGTAATTTTTGGAATACCTAAAGTGCACAAAGGTTTGGACTCCTTACAATTTAGACCGATTGTGGCTGGGGCAGGCAGCATTGTGGAACCACTTGGGAAGTTTATTGATGAAACTGTTAAACATTTAGTCCTTTCGGTGGATTGTATTTGTAAAGACTCTTGGGACTTCCTTAAAGGTATCCAAAGTAATTTTTATGATGCAACTAATTTCATGATTAGTATAGATATTGTTGAATTGTTTCCAAGCATCCCTCATGTGGTTGGTCTAGAATGGTTTAACGAAGTTTTGTGCAAGTCATCTGAATTTAGCCCAAATACTATCAGACTGTTAGTAGAATTTATGGAGATTATACTTGATAACAATTACATATATTTTAATGGTGAGCTGTTTAAACAAAAAAAGGGGGTTGCCATGGGTGCCCCATGTGCTTCATCCTATGCCAACCTCGTACTACATTACTGGGAGGACAAATTTATATTCTCAACCCCTTGGTCGAGGTTTATTACACATTATAAACATTATTTGTAATTTGTAATTTGTAGATTTGTAAAACTACAATCCACTCTGCTACAGGCCCCATGAAGGCTCAGTGTCTCTCCAACCCAACACCGCTCTTAAGTATTCAACTGCGGTACCACCTTTAACATTCCTATAAGAAAAGTGCAGTCCGGGTCTGAACTGTCTGCAAACAGCTACAGTTAACTTTGAACCCAACACCGCTCTTAAGTATTCAACTGCGGTACCACCTTTAACATTCCTATAAGAAAAGTGCAGTCCGGGTCTGAACTGTCTGCAAACAGCTACAGTTAACTTTGAACCCAACACCGCTCTTAAGTATTCAACTGCGGTACCACCTTTAACATTCCTATAAGAAAAGTGCAGTCTGGGTCTGAACTGTCTGCAAACAGCTACAGTTAACTTTGAGTATGTGTCTAACTGTTTGAGCCGATCTTCATTTTCCCCTGGAGAGCACTGTGCTTTGGCTGTAAGCAGCCCCCCCCCCACCACACCACACACATCTTCCACTTTCTCTTATTCCCTTCTGTTAGCAAATAGTATCCATACCTGATCAATACTGTGTGTTTGTTTATTTAAACTATACCACAGTAGCCTACTGATACAAGGTTATCCTGGTTTTCCACCTGAGAAATTAAGACAAGACTTACAGTTTCAGAGCAGTCCTTGGTCAATTGTGATTGTTCTTAACACATACTTGTCTTGCTTTGGCTCATTAGCAGCAGTACAAAGAACTGCCTGCTCACACCCTTGTTCTCCCTCCCTGTTTATTACCTTAAGACAATCCCAGAGTTAATAAATATTACCTGTGGCAGGCACCATTTGTAAAACTACAATCCACTCTGCTACAGGCCCCATGAAGGCTCAGTGTCTCTCCAGTAAGTGTTTTACAACTGTAAATGCCTATTTATGTTGAATTGTATTAGACGTTTTACAACTGTATATGTTGAATTGTGTTAGACATCTAATATGTTTTATGCTTTATTTTTGATGTTACTATGGCATGCACCAAGTTGTTACTAGTATAATAGTATGTATGATCTATTTGCATAGCTGCACCTTGTTCACTAGTGTTATTCATGTAATAGTGTTGTGTGTAGACAGCTCATACTAGTGTCTAAATTATTTCTATAAGTCTGTGCTGTTACTGGTGGATAGAATCACATTAGAGAACCACGACAGATTGCTGCTCACTATATTTTTATCTGTGGCTGCATCTGGTTTTTGTTTTCTAATGTTCTTCCAATTGGCTCAGTATCTGCATATACTAAGTAGTGGTTCAGGACATTGCATGTGGTAGCTATTTGCTCAGTGTGTTTTTTATAATCTTTATAATATATATTTACCATCTCAAAGGTGCTTACTCCTCTCTGTACTCTTCTTTTCTAGACCTAACACCGCTCTTAAGTATTCAACTGCGGTACCACCTTTAACATTCCTATAAGAAAAGTGCAGTCCGGGTCTGAACTGTCTGCAAACAGCTACAGTTAACTTTGAGTATGTGTCTAACTGTTTGAGCCGATCTTCATTTTCCCCTGGAGAGCACTGTGCTTTGGCTGTAAGCAGCCCCCCCCCACCACCACCACCACACACATCTTCCACTTTCTCTTATTCCCTTCTGTTAGCAAATAGTATCCATACCTGATCAATACTGTGTGTTTGTTTATTTAAACTATACCACAGTAGCCTACTGATACAAGGTTATCCTGGTTTTCCACCTGAGAAATTAAGACAAGACTTACAGTTTCAGAGCAGTCCTTGGTCAATTGTGATTGTTCTTAACACATACTTTTCTTGCTTTGTGATTGTTTCCAGCCCCTCATACAAGAACCTAACAGAGTCTCTACCCGCTTCGCTCCCCGCCCTGCCCCCTATTCCCTCCCGCCCCCAGTGGTCCCACCTTTATTGCACTCAAACCCCTCCCATCTTTCCAATAGCCAACCACAGCGCTAACCCAACACTACCTCCTCCACATTCCCTCTACTATCACACCTCCTCAACTGACATGTACAAGCATACCTTTCCTTTGCTCACTGCATGCACTCTCCTTGCATATCTTACATCCTACCAAAGCTCCATCATTCCTCCACTCAACCACTACCACTGTACTACTACTCACACCACCACCCATGTCTCACCCATACTCAGCTCCCCTCTCACCAGCTCAAGAACCATCCCTATGCACCCCCCACATATTCTACCAACTATATTACTCAAACGTAAAGCATCCTACAACTTAACATAGTAACCCTCCCACCATACCTATTACCCACAGAGAACAATCATAAAATTTCCCTTATAAACAAACACATTCAAAAACTGAGAAAACTAATAATCTCATGCATATCAAAACTAGCCCTAAGTGGAGACATCCACCCCAACCCTGGCCCTACCATCTCCAACCCCAGTCCTCATAATCAGACTAGAAATCACAACTTCTCCCATATTACAGCCAATAGAAAGCCAAGTGACTTCCTTCTACTAAGCCTAAATATTAGAAGTATATCCAACAAAGTCCATGAACTCCATGCCACCATAGACTTATACTCCCCAGATATAGTCGTCCTGACAGAAACCTGGCTAAAACCTCACATTACCAGTGAGCAAATACTCCCTACAGGTTACGGCATACTAAGAGTAGACCGTCTAAACAAAAAAGGAGGTGGTGTAGCTATAATATTTAAACAATATCTAAACATCCAGATCTTAAAATCATCAGCTCCACAAATAGGCAATGAAGAAATAATATATACCAACCTCAAAATTAACGAAACAAAACCATCAACATAATTGGATGCTACTTCCCACCTGGCCAAAACATCCCTCCACTAGAAAACCTCCTCAGCTGGTCTACCCACCATCACCCCAAGAAACTATCATCTTAGGTGATTTCAATATTGACTGGCAATCCTGTTCTGGCAACAATCCAACCCATCATGTACACCTTCATGGCTTCACCCAACTAGTCCAGTCACCAACAAGGATAAATAAAAACTCCAGCAAGCACTCTACCCTGGATTGGATACTAGTCAGTAAGAACCCCCAGTCATATATAACAGGCTGCTTATCAGATAGCCTCAGTGATCACTCCCCAACATTCCTACTCAAAAATACCTGTACCAAGCTAAACCTGTCATCTATCGTCAAATACATAAAAAACTAAACTTTAACCCACTCACATTCATCTCATCCCTCAAAGAATGTAACTGGCATGCTCTAAAGTACCTCAGTCTAGATGACGCAGTTGAATCTTTTAATACTACCTTCCTGAACATCCTTAATTACCATGCCCCCATAAGATTTTCCAGAACCAAAGCACAACCCTCCCCATGGCTACAGAAAACCACTAAGTCAGAAATGAAAAACCGGGATAAAGCCTGGGAGCACTGGCGCAAAACCAAAACCCCCACAGCTAGACAGAAATTCCTAGAACTACGCAATACAGTCAAAAAGCTAATAAAACGGGACAAATTCCAATACTACCAGTCTGCCCTAGACTCCGCACAACACAGCCCCAAACAATTCTGGTCCTCCATAAACTCCATCCTCCACCCAGGTAAAGTCAGTACCCCTCCTCCTAACATCCCTCACTCCTCAGAAAATATTGCTACCTCATTCAACACACACTTCACACAAACCATACTATCACTAGCTAAACAACACAACCCCCCTCCCCTCCAACCCATACCTTCAACTAGTAATCTCCCCACTGCCTTCTCTTTTTCTCCTGTACCTATCTCCAACATAAAAAAACTCTTAACTAAACTTAAACCCACCAAATTAGCAGCAGACAACCTCCCAAGTGAATACCTACAAATCGCAGCTGATGCTTTGGCCTACCCAGTATCCATCTTGATTAACCGATCTCTTTCAGAAAGTTACGTTCCCACATTGTGGAAAGTCTCACATATAATTCCCCTCCACAAAGGCGGACCCTCTGCAGAACTAACCAATTACCGCCCCATAGCTATTCTCTCCCCACTCTCCAAAATACTAGAGAGATGCATACACTCTCAGGTCTCACACTACCTCCTTACTAACAACCTCCTTTCCAGTACTCAGCATGGTTTCCGACCAAACCATAGCACCACCACTGCCTTACTCTCCTTTACAAACACTATCCTTCAGCATAAAAACAATGGCTATCTCTCCTCTGCTACTTTCCTAGACATATCTAAAGCATTTGATATGGTCCCACACAAACAACTTATCTCTGTCCTCAATAACCTATCCTTCTCACAATCGGTCACGAACTGGTTTCAGAGTTACCTGTCTGACCGCCAACAATCCGTTGTATGGCAGAATGACATATCTCCCCAACTACCTGTCTCCATAGGGGTTCCCCAAGGATCCATCCTTGGACCCCTACTTTTCTCTGTTTACACCAATAATCTAGCCTCTGCCACCAAACATGGCACACTCATCCAATACGCAGATGACTCTACCATCATCTGCTCAGCCCAGTCCCTACCCAAACTGCAAAAGTCACAAAGGGAGCCTTTTCCTCTGTTGAAACATGGTTATCCAATGCCCAATTAATACTCAACCCAAACAAAACTAAACTACTCATCTTCCAACCCACCAAACATACTCAAAACAACTCTCACTTTAACATCACAGCAAAGACAACACCACTATATACCCAACTGATCACACCAAATTGCTAGGAGTGGAAATAGACAATAAACTAAAATTTGACATTCACATATCCATGACCATAAAAAGTCCACAAAAAACTAGGAGCATTGTACAGAAATAAACAATTTCTCACCAAAGCAGCAAAGATTTCAATAGCAAATTCCCACCTTATCTCCACCCTACTTTATGCCTCTCCAGTATATACCAACCTAAGGCAATGTGATCTAAACAAGCTAGAGACCTGCTACAACAAAATCGCAAAATTAAGCCACAGGGGCATCCTACCGTAGTCACCACTGTCTCTCACTTGCTGAACTGGGCTGGCTTGAACTCCCTCACCTCCTTCAGTGGTATCAACTCTCACTCGCCCACAAACTAGTAAACCATCCACTAAATGTCCCATCCCTCCAGAATCTACTCCAACCCTATCGCACCACCAGACCGCTAAGATCCAGCAACAAAAATCACTTGCAGATCACTAAAGCCAATAACTCTGCTGGTGAAGCACTATTCTCTTCGCCATAGCCAAATTATAGAACTCACTCCCACCCACAATTACCTCCATGCCATCATGCACCAACTTCAAAACTTTATTAAAAGCGCACCTAAAAACATGCTGGCTATGCCCTTGCAACTCCCACTCTAATATCATCCACCCCATCCAACTACTACCTTTCTTTCACTTCCACTAACTACCTTGATGATAGCAAGCTCAGATGCTCATAAGCCTAGTACTTATTATACAGCAGGAACTTCTCATTGTTACATTTGTTAATGCCTGTTATGTACTTCACAGATAAAGATTCTAGTTGTCTACTGATGTACTATGTTCTTCATCTGTAAATATGTTGTAAGTAATTTCTATGTTAAATTGTTAATCACTATGTAATCCAATGTAACTACTGTCTGTTTATTTTACTGTGGAGCTTTTCTCCCCGGGCCTCCGCTGAAAATGGACCCACGTCCAGTCGGACACTCCCGGTCAACAAATTTAAATAAATAAATAAATAAAAAAAAATAAATAAATTTGGATGACATCTGTGTGTTATGGAATGGTAACCTAAATTAATTTACAGACTTCATGTTGTATATTAATTCGTCCACACAATTTTTAAAGTTTACATACAATATTAGTGATGAATTTCTGAATTATCTGGATGTCTCACTTTTTAAGAATCAGCACACTGGCACTTTTCAATCCAAAATTTATAGGAAAAAGACTTTCTCTAATTCCTATTTGCACTTCGAGAGTGGACATCCTTTCCACCAGAAGAAAGGTATCTTGAAAGGCCAATTTATTAGGGCAGCTAGGATGTGTAGCACAGAACAACTATTTACGCAAGAAATGAACTTTTTGAAAGCTTTATTTTTAGAAAGAGGTTATCCTATGCATTTAATTAATAAGTTGGCAGAAGAAGTTATTACTAACAGAACAAGTAAATATTTTCCGCTCTTAGGAACATTGTCAAATGAGGGTAGAAGTGTCCAAAGAAACGCCCAATCTGAGACCCGTAATTTATTTATTCAAACGTTTAGTAAGGATTCATCACAGGTTGAAAAAAATTGTGACTAGGTACTGGCCAGTTTTAACACTGCAAGATGACATTAAAGAGTTAATATTGGACAAGCCCAACTTTGTGAATAAAAGGAACGTTAATCTGAAGGGTTTATTTGAAAGACATTTTCATGATATGGCTACACAACCCACCCTTAGACTAGGAACATATAAATGTGGGGCATGTAAGCAATGTGCATACATAATTAATAACAACAGCTTACATATAACTGCAAGGAATTTTAAGGTTAAATCAGCAGGACACTACAACTGTGCAAGTAAAGGATTAGTCTACCTTGGTTTATGTACCCAATGCTCAAGTTTTTACATAGGGAAGACTGAAAGGTCTCTGAAAAGAAGAATTTATGAGCATCTATATGATGTTGCGAAAGGGAAAGAAGCCAATGCCTTTTATAAGCACTCCTTAAAATGTCCCAATATGAAATTAAAATTTATGGTTCTAGAGCAAGCACCGCAGAACCCAAGAGGGGGAGACTGGGAAACATCATTGGAATACAAGGAATTGATGTGGCAATTAAAGTTAAATGCTACAAAACCCCCCGGGTTAAATGACAATATTAGTATTCACAGTGTATTGAAGATTAGAAGGGCCAGGTTATAATATACGATCCATTATTCATGTTTTTTGTACTTTTTTAACAGTATAGTTTGAAGTACTTACGGTATAAAGAATGCCTTAATATTTATTAACTACATTCATTAATTATGTATTTAATTGTAAACTTTTTATTGGGTTGAGGTGCATTTTTAAGGTTTATATGTACAGCCATTTGTATAGTGGAATTTTAGATGTTTTAGAAGTTTATACACATACATATTTTTTTAGAATATTTTTATTGTATTTATATAGGCTTTATAAAATTATATATGGATATTTAATGTATTAACTGTATCTCTAGGGTTTTAATCAAGTATAGGTATTGTTTTTAAGGTTGCTTATGTGTGATACCTTTAAAAGAGCAACCTATTTAATTGCATTTATATTAACTTAATTTATTTTAATTTGCTCTAATTAATCAATTAGATGTAAGTCAGATGACTACTGAATAGTATAAATGGGTTAAGTTTCCTCATGCATACATCTTGATAAAGCCTGGTATCAGCCAGGCGAAAGCGCTTGTTTTAATTTTGCCTGCTAGTTTTTCGCTACTGTTTCGTCTAATAAAGACTCTTTACTGAAGATATTCCGTGGCTGGTGGTCTCTGCTGTGGTCTACACTTCTTCTTGGTTGGTGTTTCGCTTTGTTTCCTATGAAGACAACATAACTGCATTGTCAAGCCAATTGGAACAGATTATGTGTGCCCAATGGACACGTGTGCAAAATGGAAAGCTATGTATGGCACAATATTTTTAGGGGGACAGGTTCCCATTTTTTTTAAGGTGGGAGTGGAATGTTGGGAAATGGACATAGGTATGTGTGGGGGAGGTAAGTTGGATAGGTGAGGATGCATTTGCAGATAGACAAGACAGCAGACAGGGGTGGTGTGTGACACATGAGAGGAGTGAACACCTTGGATAGGGAGGTTGTTGTGGAATCCAAGTCCCATGTGCCTCCAGATGACAGCAGCATGACTCACATTCCCACCCATGGGAATGTCAGCACTGCTCCTTCACTGTCCCAAGGGTGGCAGTGCTGGAGGCTGGACACTGGGGTGAGACTACCCCACCAGGTTGTCCAGCATGCCCTCAATCCAGCGCAGATGGAAGTCAAACCCACGGTTGACTATCCTATGCACCAAGACCAGCAGCATATCCTGGATGACAACACCCTGTCCATCACTGCTCCCAGTAGGGCAGTACCACCCATTGCCACAGGTAGTGCAGGAGCAGAAGAGGGGCACCACCTGTCTGGGTCCTAGATGTGCTGGGACCCGGTGACACAGCCGGTTGAGGCAAGGTAGGGGGATCAGCCCGAACCAGCCTACCTTGACGTGCTGTGGTGAATGAGGTATAGCAATAAATTAAGGTTAGTAATAACCAAACTATTGTTAATATTAACAGAATGGAACATCACTTTAAGTCCTTCAAATACATGTTAATGTATAGTATGTGTAAAACAACGGTAAATAACATAACAGTCAGTATGGTAACAGCTTGCCAGTGAGAAGTAAACCATAAGGGCAACAAAATAGTTAGTCTAACAAATTATGTTAATAGTACATCATAATAACACATAACAATATTGCATCACATTTTGCAAAAATATTGTTAGTTTACCAAAATACGTTAATATTAAATCATAATAAATAATAATAATGAATAAATTAAGATAAGGAGTGGGGAGAGAGAATGAGAAACAATCCATTACTGACATTGCAGACTATATCCATGAAACCACTGGTACTAAATACTCTACAGGTACGTAGTGTCAGTAGTGAGTACAGTGACTGCAATTCTCCTATAGCTGATGTAGCACGTACATACCTCTCAAGCTATTAGCATGGGTCAGTATGGACCAAGCAATAACAAATGCAGGTAGACAACTACACAAAACACTTTCACATAATGTGGACTTCTATAACTGCCAAGGTGTTCTTTAAGCAGATTTGGTAATACACTCCATTCCAGGTAATCATATTTGTGGTAATCCTGTGACAGATGAATTAGGCAGTGTTAATTACATTACATGGAATCATGACACTTGAGAGGTGTGTTTGTGTGCAGTATATAATATAGACATC
Source organism: Protopterus annectens (assembly GCF_019279795.1). Taxonomy (NCBI): domain Eukaryota; kingdom Metazoa; phylum Chordata; order Ceratodontiformes; family Protopteridae; genus Protopterus; species Protopterus annectens. The sequence continues at coordinate 755,626,730 of NC_056744.1, forward strand.
CGTTATGCCTTAGTTGGCAGGCATGGGAATAGACCCCAATAGCTGTGACTGCATGGGACATCTGCAGAAAAAAAAATTAACTTTCTTGGTATTGCTGATAACTGTATGTGAAATCTTAGCACAATCATATCTGCTCATAACATGGGCTACCTTAACCATATACTAGATACCATTTGTTCCTGGAGTGGGAGAAAAAGAGAGCATTATATGACTAAAATCATTTTGCATTCTAAAGCTACTACAGTGCTATACCTGACTACAGTGACAGTAGAACACACATGCTTGGCATACAGCCCCACTGCATATATTGAAACAAATCTCTTTAGGAATCAAATATGCTGCTTAACACTTTATTGGTATTGCTGATAAGTGTCTGTGAAATGTAACCACAATCATATCTGTTCATAACATGGGCTACCTCACCCATATACCTTTTGTTCCTGGAGTGGGAAAAAAGATAGCATTATGTGACTGAATTCATTTTGCATTCCAGAACTATTACAGTGGTATACTTGACTTCAGTAAAAGTAGAACACACATGCATGGCATACAGCCATAATGCATTTAATAAATCAGATTTCTGTAGGAATTAACCATGCTGCTTAACACTTTGTTGGTATTGCTGATAAATGTCTGTGAAATCCACACAATATCTGACCATAGACTGGGCTCCCCCAGCCATATAGCTTTATTACCTGAAGTAGAAGGAACAGAGAGCATTATGTGACTGATATTGGCCTGGTGACAGCCATGGACCATACTATGAGTTAAACAATACAGTTTGAAGAGCATTACTTTTGCATTCTACAGCTATTACAGTGTTACAGTTGACTGTAGAAACCTTACCATAGACAAGTAATGCATACAGCTCTACTGTAATGGTTATGACAACACAATCCTGCTCTACACCATTTTGCTTACTGTTATTGGTATTGTTTATTGTTTATTGCAATACAGTTGTTATTGTCCATTTATTGCACTACAGCTCTACTTGCCCATTTATTGCATTACAGTTATTCTGGTGTATAGTTTATTGCAGTAAATGCTATACTCCTTCTTGTTTTACTCTTTCTTGCTTATTGCACTACAGTTAGCATAATAAATCCATACATACCACACATAGCTGCTAAAGCAGGTCAGGCACCCGGCATGGGACTTGACATTGTGAGCCCTCTCAGCAGCAGCTTTTGGAACAGAAGCACAACAGTATGCATACATGTTTTGCAGACATTCATCTTGCATATTGGTAAAACTGAGGAAAAATTACTTACATATTTGTGGGGCATTCCCAGCTCTAGCTTCTTGGACCCAGGTGTCCAGGTTTCCCCTCTTTCTCCTCTTTAGGTCGTCATAATGGTAACAACACTGCTCACCTGTGTGAGGGGGTACCAGTAACACTGGTGAGTTCTCTGGCCAACTAGTCCCAGGCCTCTGCCTTACACTCGGAACCCTTGAAGCCACCCTGCAGCAGCCTGGGTTCGTGATTTTTAACCAGGAGCCAAACAAAGACCCCGGACTTCTGAACACCCCATCTCTGTGCCCGAAAGCTTGCACCTTCACCAGCACCCCCTTCCATGTCCACAGTAGATAAGACTCCAAGGAATGATGCAGGATTCCTGCCTGCTACCCTTAATATAGGCTGTTTTCTCACCTGTACACATCATTGAACAACATTCAAAAAGGTGCTGCATTGCTTAGCAGAGTGCAAAACACCTAAGCAGTATGAAAACTCACAAAAACAGGGGTTTAGCTCAGCTAAGCACCACACAAACAAAAGTAGCAATTAACATGTTCAAGCAATGCTCAGCCCAGTGCAGCAGTGCCATATCTCACAAATGTGTGTCTAAAATTAAATATATATAATAAGTTAATTTATAGACTTCTTATCATTGCTACAGACTCAAACTCAGGATCTACTTTAGCTACTTGGATATTATGAAAACTAGTACCTTCACATATATTACTGGGCTACCTGTTAACATCACTAAGCACCATGGAATGCCATGAAAATGTGCTTAAATAAACCCAGACATAAATAATTAATTACATCCAGTTTCTATTTTTAGATGTCTATCGACTGTCATCTATGTATGGATGAGTGCCGCTTGGCTCTGTGGCACTCCTCACCATGCAAACAGCAATTAAAAAAACAAAACTGAAAAAAAATATTTAAAATTGTAAAAATACATAATTATGATAATTAATGACATCTGGTTTCTATTTTTAGATGTCTGGCAGGTGTCAGCTGTCTATATGTGAGCACAGTTTGGCATTGCTGCGCTCTGCGCTGCACCACTCAAACATGCAACAAATAGAAAAAAAGCATTTAAAATTAAATATTACACATTTGACCCAATTCATGGCATTTCAGCAGTAGCAGGGAGCAGTACAGGCCATCCGCAACCTATGGGTAGCCTCTACACTTATTCCTACACTGATTCAATAACCCTGTTCATATGCTCTCCCTCGGCAGTTTGCCATCATTAATATGCATGGCTCACTGCTGAGGGGGAATCATTGCCATGTACATGGATACAGTCCATGTAGGCTCTACACAGAACTTACAACAATTTTATTAAATCCTGGGGAATAGCTTTAAGGGTTTAATTCTAGATGCATCTGCCATCATTTCTTAGTGTGATGATATATGTTTATGTTATATTTAATCACCCACATATTAAAATTTGCCACAGTTATGACTTTTCATGGAGGTATATTGATCACTGCCAAAAATGAGCATCTCAAGTGACATCCATCCCAACTGCTATCACATATTTATCTTACCATGTTCTGTTTGTCATAAGCCTGTTGTCCCTCTCCTAAGCCTTGTTTACCCTTATTTCAGCCACTCCATGCTACACAGCATGTATGGTTAATAATAACAACAGACTCAAAAAATTACCAGCAATGAGCCATTAAACAAAATACTGTTAGGTGCATGTTAATCTCTTCTGGTATTCATCCCATCACACCAACCCCTATTTATGTGTATCTATTCGGATGATGGATGATGTCTGCAGACTTGACTGGGCTGATGAATAATACTAACGTGTTGGCTTAAGTCAATAGTTTATCAGTGCTCCTGTAGTATGCAATGTTTTAAAATTATCTGTAGGATTCTATTTGTGTCATGTTCAGGTGATGATGGATGAAATCTTTATCTAATGTGACTTGCAAACTGTCCTTACTGCACACACGTTTCAGAATATCTGGCCATACACAAATAGCATATCTGCTGAGTCATAATAATAATTTCAAAAGATGCACCGCCCCTTATCATTTCTAGAAAGCTGTTCACATTATTAAATTATGATTTGCAGTGGGGCCTGCAAAACAGCTAATAGTTGTACAACTGTATTGAGGTAGGCTTTACTAATAAAAGTTGTGGAAGACATACTTTACTGTAGTCATTGATTGTTACATTTGCAGTCCTGATCACATTTACTTAGCTGATGGCATCATTTGCATATAAAAAAAAAGAATAATTTGGATTTGAACCCTGTTCTCAACTGTGCTCTGACCAAGAGCCCACTTCTCGTACCCCAGGGGCTACAGGGGAAGCTAGACAACAGATGTATTTTCTACGCTCAGTACCATCCAGAGTGTTGACAGGCATGCATTGATACTTAGCTTGTTTGTGCGGAATGAGGAGAACCAATATTACTATTTTGTCATTTAATCAAAGAACAGTGATTGCTTGTATCTTAACTCCGAGGAAATGGGGAAGAAAATATCAGCAGTTATTTATGAAATAAAACTTATGACACAACATTTCTAATATAAACTATAGTAGGAACAGCTTAGTATCTGTCAGCCATTTCTCCCATAACATATCTTCCTAACTACTGCACAAGTTCAAGCGCTATGTTAAGATTTGTTTAGTGTATATTACTAGAGAACTCAGTACTTAATGCTAGCACCAGTTATCTTCCATCACATAGAAAGGCAGTCATAAACACAATAGAAGGACTTGGACATGTGCTGTACTGAAGACATACTTACTTAGAGTCATGTGTGTCCTACAGCGATGCACTTACACATGATATATAAGTAACTGGTCCACTGTCAAAGAGACTACAGAAATAAAGACCACAACTGCACTGTTACATTTGGTGTGGTTATATACTGACACTGGGCATTGGTCATCCATGATCATATCACATTGATATTGCCAGGATCTCTTTAAATGTACTTTGGCATATTGTAATCACAAAATCAAATCTAAAGTCCAACCTTTGCACAAAAATCTCTTAACTGCATATGTTACCTGTGACATGTTGCTGATGTCATCCTCTATAAAGATCACCGTGCCAATGATATCAGACTTCTGTGATGGAGCAAATGTTAGGTGCTATGTTCTCATAGGTTCATAGATTCATAGGTTGCTGCTAGGCTATTTGCCCTAGGGTCTATACAATCCTAGTCATGACAATTCCCTGGTTGTTTATACCCACAGTGTTTACTTCCCTGGACCCCTGTCTATTAGGGTGACTGACTTGATTCCCGGGGTGAATTTCCTATCTCCCATCCAGTTGTCAAGGTTTCTTTTGAAGAGGGCCAAAGAGGCGCTCTGCTTGACATGTATGGGCAGTCTATTCCAGATTATGGGGAGTCTCTGGGTCAGGAATCTATCCTTCCAGCATGTCTTGTTCATTGTGACGATGAGGTTTAGTTCCCTGGAGCATGTGGCTCTGAGGGATTGGGATTTCTTTAGGTGGAGCATGTCCAACAGCTTAGGGTTAGACATGGCCTTGTAAGTTAAGCAGAGGTCACCTTTGAGTAGGCGCTATGCGACAGAGTATAGCTGGAGTTATTTTAGACGGTCGGCATAGGGCATCTGCTGTAGGCCTGTGATTCTTTTAGAGAGATATTTCTGAGGCCTTTCCAACTGTTGCAGATGTCTTGTGAGGTACATACCAAATGGGGTGTTGTACTCTATAATGGGTCTAATGAGGGATGAGTACAGTGGGACAATGACCTCCTTCTTTCTGGATGAAAAGCCCTTTGTGATGAGATGTGTCACATAGAAGGATTTCCTCACTGTTGTGGTGATGTGGTTATCAAAGTTGAGACCACTGTTCACCTGTGTTCCTAAGTCTGTCATCACACTTTCAGTGTTTGCTGCCTATGTGGTAGTTCATGGGTACGTGTTTTTTCCAAAGGGGATAACTATACGTTTCTTGGCATTGAGCTTGAGTCCGTGACTCTGGCATCAAGTATCTGTTTCTGTAAGGCCCTTTTGTAGGACATAATTTGGGAAATCGATAATGGCTCCTAGTTTGTAGTCATCTGCAAACTTTGTTTGCCAGAGTCTCTTAGTGTTGGCCTGTACTTCTGAAAAGTAGATGCCAAACAAGAGCAGTCCCAGGACTGAACCCTGAGGTACTCCACTTGTCACTTGTCTGGAGCTGGATCTGTAATTGGATATTTTTACAGTGTGTGTTCTGTCAGTAAGCCAATTGGTAACCCATTGAGTGATGTATGGATTAATGCTCAGCTTGGTAAGTTTATCTATGATTCCAGAGTGGGGGATGGTATCAAAGGCCTTGGCGAGGTCCAGATTAGGCTGTGTGGACCGCCTTACCCTCGTCCATGGGTCTACAGACTGATTCAAAGAAATCAATCAGGTTGAGGAGACAGGATCGGCCCTTCACAAACCCGAATTGGGTGGGGCCCAACGTTTGAAGGTTGCCAATGTCCTTGTTTATAAGTTCCATGATAATGCTTTCCATGGCCTTGCAGACCAGGCTCGTCAGACTAATGGGGCGGTAGTTCCCAGGATCCAGGGTGGATCCTCCCTTGTGAAGTAGGATGACTGTAGCTGTACGCCATTCAGTGGGCACGAAGCCTGAGGTGAGGCTGTGGTTGAACATGATGCTTAGGTGAGGTGTCAGTTCATTTTGTAGTTCATGTAGTACACAGCCCGGGATATCATCTGGTCCCATGGATGCTGTATTTTTAGCTTTGGAGAGTGCGTTTTTTACCTGTGTGAGTGTGATAACCGGAGTTTGGTAATATTCTAGTATTGGGATGGGCCCTTTAGTGGGTGAGGGGGGGGGTGAAATTGGCACTGAATCGATCTGTCAGGATATTGGCAATATCCTTGGGATCAGTATATTTAATGCCATTCTGTTGTAGCTCAGAGCAGATCTGAGCATTGCCACTTAGATTTTTGACATATGTATAGAATGCCTTGTGGTTGTCTTTGGAATCTTTGGCAATTCTATTTTCGTAACTAGCTTTGGAGGATTTTATGAGGGATCTCAGCTTTTTGCTAAGGCTGGTAATGGAGTTTTTTATGTCTTGGGGTTTTCCTCTTTTCTGCAACAGTTTTTTCCTTCTGTTGTATATTTTGTTTATGGCTGGGGACCCCCATATTGGCTTCCTTTTTTGGAGGAGATCATCTTGGTTCTGTTAGGGATGGCATGACTCATGCACGAGTGTATGTGCTTGTACAGTGCCTTAGTGTAGGATTCAGCCGTTGAACATTCAGTTCCCTTCTGCATGGGTATCATGAAGTTTGTCACTTCTGACTTGAGTAGCATGAAGTTGGCTTTGTCAAAGTTTTTAACTCTGGTTTCCTTACTGGAGGGTGGGGGTGGATTGTGGATGTCAAGGGTGATTAGTTTATGGTCAGACCTGACCAATGATGAGGTGACCACTGGTGTGGAAAATCTATTTCCCATGTTGGTAATGAACAGGTCTAGGACATTTGAGCCCCTGGTGGGACTATGAATTAGTTGGTCTAGGGCATTGGAATTAATGAATTTCAAGAAACGATGGGCAAAGGTGTTGGTACCCGAGTTGTTTTCCCAGTTAATTGCAGGGTAGTTGAAATCACCCAGTATTAGGGTGTTTGGTTGTATCTTAATATTTTCCAATATGTTTAGAAAGGTGTGGTGGGACTCTTGGGGCATGGTGGGGGATCTGTAGCAAGCTACAATTTGGATTGCAACCTTACCTAGTGTCAGTTGCACCTGGAGAATTTCAGATGCATTATGTTGGGCGACTAGCCTGGAGGTGTGAATGTCCTTGGTGAATATGGACACTCCTCCACCTTTCGTGTTTCTGTCCTGGTTTGGTAGCTGAAAAGTGTGGTAAGAGTTGTAGCCTAGTATTGCTGGGGTTCTCTCTGGAGCCTTGATCCAGGTCTCGGTTACTGCACAGATATCGATATTCTCCATTTTTAGGAGTGCCTCGAGACAGTGCATTTTGCGGTTTAGACTTCCAGCATTGAGTAGCATTACCCTCAAATTTTGCATGTTTGTGTTTGTCACATTGGTGGTTTTGTCATTTGAACCTTACCTAAAAAAGGCACTATAGGGGTGGCAAGAGCCTTGGCCAGTAATCTGAATCCCAGGGGCAACATGTGCAGACCATCCCTGGCAAAGCATCGTGATTTTTCAATCAATCATCCCAGGATGACAGATACTGGATCCCCTTTGAATGACACCAGAAGCTTAGCTTGACTTGTTGACATCAATCATTTTGTCCTTATACTATGGTATCATTCTGGGCGAAGGCAGGGTGCTACTCAGGGCTAGGGTCATACCTGCCTGGGCCACATGGTCTGAGAGCTCTTCCATGTCTCTTTTCATGTAGTCCAGGGTACGTCTCAAGTCATTCACCCCAACATGAACAATGGCAGAGTCGTATTTGTACTTGTTGTGGAGTGACTTGAGTGCATGCGTTATGTGGCAGATTCTGGCACCCGACAGGCAGCTGACTGTAATTTTCTTCTTGTTCAGCCTGGTAAGTGGGACATCAGTGTGCCTGACTATAGAGTCACCTATGACTAAAGTGTTTGGTACATTGTCTTGCCTTAGGGGCTGTTTTTGGGTGGCACACTGGTGTTGTGAGCTATGTGTCGCTTTGGTTGTGATTGGTGTTTGTTTGCATTTCGACTTCGGAGGTCCTCGTTGCTTGGGTAGGTTAATGTTAAGGGCCTCCGCATATGTAGGTTTCATGTTGCTATGTGTTGGTGTTGATCTTGTGGGATTTGTGGGGCTATGTGTTGCTTGAGGTGTAGTGCAGATGTTTACCCTCTCGTTTTGACTGTCTAACACAGTCTTGGCTGGAGAGAGCTTTGCTTCCAGTTTGGCTATGTGATTGCATCTCTCACAGGTTGTAGTGTTTGGTGGTAGGAGGAGAGGGTTGTCTGTGTACATGAGGCAATTGCTACATTGCCCCAGTATGCCCAGATTCACCAGGTGGATAGGATAAATCACTGGAAACTGACCCTTGGACATGCCTGGTTAGGTGCTATTTAGTAAAGTACAAGAGCTGTTTTCCCTTACCTTGGCAAGGTACTTTGCAAGTTTAGGTTTCTTAGTGCCTATGGTTAATTTCCCTTGTTAACAGGGAGGATTTTAGTTCTTGTGTTAATTTACAACTTCTTAGTGCTTTCTAGTGGTTCTAGCACACGTGCAAGTCACAGGGATGCAGATTTTAGTGCTACTACTAAAAAGACAGCAAGTTCTAAGGGAAAATTTGAAGAGCAGACTTTCTGGCACCGGGAATAGTTAACACTAGCCCCGTGGTGCTGCGCATTGCGCAAAATCATGCAAACACACGTTTTTATGCCAGAAAGAATAAATGGATTGAAATCAGCCCAAAATGGCCAATAAGCTACAATTTCAGTGCTGAAACCACTCCTCTAGTGCTAGATTGGCTGTAAAATGCTTCTCACTCTCACTGGTAAGCAGAAGGTCCTCCCTCTAACACAATAAGGCTTGGAATTGCTCTGGTCAAAAGAAATAAAGTCCTGAAGCCAGCAATACCTGGGAACTGGACGATACTAGTTCAGAAAGGTGGGAAACAAGCAACAAGAGCCTTTTTTTCAGAAAAGCAGGCAAGGACAGGCAATAAACAGTGCATATGTTCTGAAAAGGCAATCACACTTGTGTGTGTTGCCTAAATGAGAAAATACAGTCAAAAACAGTAAATGCAGTTTAAAACTTTTAAAACAGACAGAAAACAAGTGCACAGTAATAAAATGATTTAAATAGCTGAGATGCAATAAAATACAGTAGCTAAAAGTACAGAAACAGCAGAAACGAACAACAGATGGCAAAAACAAGCAATATAAGCCAAAAAGTACTTGCAGTCAACCAAAAAGTCTCTCTTTCTCTATTCTGGTACTGAATTAGTCTGCAGGACACCCAAACAGGTACCGCCGATTTAATACTAGTGCAAATGCTCACAAACACACGTTTTTATGCCAGAAAGATTAAAGGGATTGAAATCAGCCCACAATGGCCAATAAGCTACAATTTCAGTACTGAAACCACTCCTCTAGTGCTAGATTGGCTGTACAATGCTTCCCACTCTCACTGGTAAGCAGAAGGACCTCCATCTAGCACAGTAAGGTCTGGAATAGCTCTGGTCACAAGAAATAAAGTCCTGAAGGAAGCAATATCTGGGAACTGGAATATACTAGTTCAGAAAGGTGGGAAACAAGCAACAAGAGCTTTTTTGTTTTTTTTTTTCAGAAAAGCAGGCAAGGACAGGCAATAAACAGTGGATATGCTCTGAAAAGGCAAGAGCACTTGAGTGTGTTGCCTAAATCAGAAAATACAGTTTAAAACTTTTAAAACAGGCAGAAAACAAGTGCACAGTAATAAAAAATATTTAAATAGCTGAGATACAATAAAATACAGTAGCTAAAAGTACAGAAACAGCAGAAATGAACAGCTGAAATATCTAGTTAGGTTGGGGGTTTGAATGGCATAGCAGTCAAGTTGTGTGAGTGCTTGTATGTCTAATTGTGTGTGTGTGTGTGTGTGTGTGTGTGTGTGTGTGTGTGTGTGTGTGTGTGTGTGTGTGTGTAGTCAGAAGAGCAGGAGTCTGTGTCCTAATGTCTTCACTCAAGTATCATTTAGAACACATTTTTACAGTGGTACATTGACTACACAGCAGTTTCATTCAGCCCTTCCAACATCCTCTTCTCAACATACACAGATGATGTCATCCTGTATAAGATGCACTTTGGCACTATACATTATTCTCTCTCTTGTGTAACTTGGTAGGTAGGGGTTGTAATCTGACAGCAGTCAATGTGTGTGTGTGTGTGTGTGTGTGTGTGTGTGTGTGTGTGTGTGTGTGTGTGTGTGTGTGTGTGTGTGTGTGTGTGTGTATTCAGTCAGGTTACAATTTTAGAGCAGCATGCGAGTACACAGGTATGGGAGACACTCCTACCAACATCTTCTTCTCACCATACACTGATGCAGTCATCCTCTAGGAAGTGTACCACTGTTAAAGTCAAACTTGTGCCATGGAACTAGTGTTAAGTACTGTGTTCTCCAGCTTATGTCACTAGGTAGGTAGTGATTCTAATCTCACAGCAGTCAATGTTGGTATCTGAATGTGTGTATGTTCATTCAACTAACAGTCTGAGGATACTTTTAGAATGCTATGCAAGTCCACAGCTATGTCAGTTAATTCTGCAAACATCTTCTTCTCAACATACAATGATGGTGTGATCTCCTATAAAGTGCACTCTGACAGTATTACACTCAGATGTCTGTGTTGTCATTAACATTAACTACTGTGTTTTCTAGATGGTGTTACTAGATAGGCAGAATTTCTAATCTCACAGTAGACAACTTGCATGTGTTTTCATTCAAATATTAGGGTGGAGGCAATTTTACAGAGAGATGTAACTCCACATCTAGGTCAGACACTCCTCCCAACATCTTCTTCTCAGCATGAAATGATGTTGTCATCCTCTGTAAGATCCACTGTGATACTGTTAAAGTCAGACATCTGTGGTGGTGTTAGTCTTACATTGTATGGAATCCAGCTTGTATACCTACACAAGTCTAATGTTCAAATCTAACCTCAGTCAACTGCTGTGTGTGTGGTTGATGTTATATTACAGTCATTATATGATCTTTTGAATCTCTTCATTTGAATCACACTCAGGAGAACCTTTAACATAGCCCCATGAATCAAACATCCCTTTTTCCATCTGTCCACATAAAATCCTTTCTGCATAACACTGGAGTACATCATCATTTCAAAGATGCATGCACACAACATGGGACAGAGCCATTCCATGACCCTCTGCAAGCCGTCTGCAGACCACGAGATGTACGATTGCTAATTCTTCATGGGGTCTTGCACATGTCACATATTGACAGAGGTAGTGTGATGACCCACCACTGTCAACAAGTAATCAAGCAGCCTCAATCCTCACCAGTGGCAACAGTGGGGGATGTTCACTGAGAGGATAACAAGTACACACAGTATTTCCAGATGCAGCTCTCTGCATTGAGTGCAATTTTGCTTAAAAGCACACAGAGACCACAGTCAGTTAGGGGCTGGTTTCTCACTGTTTCTCCAGATTCCCCAAAAGATTTCACACTGGCACAGCTATAAAGTTGAGATCTCAGCTGAGTGACCAAGCTAAGACCTCCAGCACTTACTCTATCTGACCAGTGCTTTGTGTCCCTGCCCAAGTAGCTGACACACACACACTCTTTGAGGTTTGATTAACACACATACACTTGGGCAAGGCTGGCACAGTTTACTAGCTATGCCCCCTTCTGCCCAGACTATAAGGTAATTACCACTGACACCAATCAACTCCTTATCAGCTACTTTAAGGCCCTTAACAAAGGATGTTCAATCGTGTTGTGTAATATTAATATTGACATAAGTGGTAGTTTGACCAAGAGCAAAGCTATTAGGAGTTGCCCACACCGTGTCACCAAATAAATATGCAAGTGCTCTTAAAACTTAAATATCTCTACACAGATCAGCCACAATTAAAGGTTTAATTTATTTAATAATAAATAATAAAAGAACAAGACAATCCTAAATATATATTCACAGTGACATCAGAGTTCAGAACCACAGAAAATATTTAAAACAACATTGCAGGACAGTCTCAAATAAATAAAGAAAAATTATCTAAACTAAGCTTCACTATATTTTTGACTGAATCTAAGAGAATGATACTATAATATATGAACTTACCAATAGAGAAAGGCAGATGTGGTGAACAGATCTTCTAGATATTGTCAGATCAAAGACAGAATGAAGAATGCTCTCTCTCACTAAGAGATTTCTCAAAATAATATCTAAAATATTACTGCTGGTATAGCTTGCAGAATGACATCACTTCTTGTCATCTGGCCCTAGTTCCCAGGAAAAACAACCAATGGTGAAGCTGGCAGCATTTAGGATCTACCTGTCAAAATATACAGACAATGGCATCTCCTCAGATCTCTGGCAGATGCTAGAAATCATAAAACAATTGCATTCCTTCATGCTTTCAAGACTAGACATTAGTTCACCCTAAAGACAATACAGAAAGCTTCCTAGCACAGAATTTATGTCTCTTGCTGCATTGAAAACTGAAAGATACCATATTTTATGGCCTAGCCTATAAAGTAATTTAATGTCAGATATTTTCTAAAGTTTGCTGGACTGAGGTTAACCTCCTGTATTCCAGTTTCCACTGTTAAAATATATACATTTAAATAGTTACAAAAATGCATGCACATTTCTGTTCTCTTCCAGTAGGGCACACTGTGGATACATTTTAAATAGCACTTACAAATGCCTTTTCAACACAAACATCTGTGCAGAGCAGTTTGATATACACATGACATACAGTTCTAATATATTTGTAACACAAGCATCTTGTATAAATCATTTCGATATTCAACAATGACATATAATTATTTACAAAATTTCAGCTAGCTGTGCTGGTAGCATCTCTGTTTATCACAGGTAATATGTAATACAATCAAACATATACACAAATAGGCACATACCCCTACTATCTTCCACAATATAGATATAGCAGTTTTGGTTTAAATAGTATAATAATAACTGGGATTTTATATGATGTTGGCCATTAGCCTAGTAATATCCTATGACACTATGAACATTGCACATTAATACTGCTGTCACCTATATGTGCTATGTTGAGATGTGGATGTACAGTAGCTCTAAAACAGTGTATTTCAATCTGTGATTTGAGGTAGTGTATTGATGGCCATTTCTGCCATTTGATTATGTTCCTTCCATAACAGATGTAGTAATATGGCTTCTGAGGACTGCTGACATGGGATGATGATATGTATATTGCTGGCTTAGTAAGGCATATGTTCCTATAGTAGACTATATCAACATTCTACACTGTTCTTATTTAACTATCACACTGTCAAGTTCAGTATGGCAGAGGAGTGCAAATGCATACCTACCATCATGAAATGGGGTCTATATCACCGTATCAAAAAGCAAAATGCTGAATGCTCACAATAGCGAAAGTGCCGAAATGTCGAGGGTCTGTTTTTGAGATCACTGTACAGTGAAGATTGGGATATTTGCCCTTTCCTCACTGTAGTGCGATCTCGGAGTTGGAATATATATTTAGCGGAGGGTGTGGGGGGTGCAGCCCCCACAATAACAAGTTTGACTTTTGACATTTTTGCTCTTGTGAGCGTTCCACATTTTGTGTCTTTGATATGGTGATATAGACGCCATGAAATGCTATGTGACATACAGCAATATTACATCATACCAATTACATGGACACATACACCTTGTTTCATCTACATGTTATAATGCTGTTATATACACAGACATCTAACAAGTTTGGATTCAGTTGCAACCTTGTGGAATCCATTGTATGCACAATTGTGTTGTTATTCACAAGGACTATTCAGGTGTTCCCCAGAAGCATTGTGTGACTGTCAACATTTGTGTCACTAACTGTTGTGCATGAACCACATCCACCTCATTTGTAATGTGTCCGTATATGGTTTCAGGGCCATCACACACATCTTTCTAATGATAAAGTAATAGGCATATGTTGTGCAATTGATGTCATGAGGTGAAATAGTTAGAGTTGTACAACTTAAGAGTTCCACTGTGTGGCATATGATGTATACCCAAAGCTGTATTTAGAGGTGTTGTCACAAAATATATTTTAACTAAATACAAAATCTTAAGGGGAATACACAGCTATGTACAGAGATAGTTGAGGATAGCACCACACATACTCAATTGGAGGCAAACGTCAACCTGTTAGATGACAGATTCCGATCAAACTTCACCAACCTGTCCCTACTGGTCATCATTACAAAGTATACATGCAAACATTACTCAGCTTATTTTCTCAAGAGAGCATCTCATCTGTGCACTCTCTAAGGCTAAAAACACAGCATCAACATCCAGGGTTGCCTTTTCCATAACTGAAAACCTGACCTAGCAAACACAGTTGGATCCCTACTTAACCACACCCTCCACACATATCATGTTCTGGCAGAATGGTGGACAGCAACAGAAATCCGTATGAACAAGAATGGACCCTGATATGACACAAGGAATATAGCCACATAAGCCTGACTAGTCTCATCTATGAGGCAATGGAAAAAATCATCATGGACCTTTTCAACAAGAACATAGGTAATCTCCCGACCAAGTACCAAACCCGTTTTTGATTCATTAAGGCTATATCATGTCTGTTAAATCTGATTGTCTTCTTTGAAAAGGTCATCAAGGCCATGTATGAGGGAAAGACTGTACAGGTCACCAAGGCCATGTATGAGGGAAAGACTGTACATCCTGCCTAACTTGACCTGGCCAAGGCATTTTACACAATTGCACACTCAGGTATTACAGAGAAAATGTCTAAACTGGTTATAAACCCCTACGTCACCAAGTGGGTAATTAAATGGCTCACCAACAGGGCACATCCTGTCAAAGTATGTGAATTCACCTCTCATAAGAGGTCAGTGACCAGGGCATTACCACAGGGTTCTGTACTAGGCCCTTTACTGTTTGGTATTTAATTTCCAGAAGTCAAGACAAACTTAGACAGCCTTTGTCTGACCAACTTTGCAGCTGACTACAAATTGTGGACTATCTTTGAGTCCTTTAACGCTATTGATATACTGCACAGAGCAAAACAGCACAAAAATTATTTCTGCTGGAGCCATGGAGATGTGTTAAATGACCAACAAATTATTATTCCCTTTTGGAAAGCAAAAACCTAAGATAATTATAATATAAACAGCACACCCCTATAAGGCTACTAAGTGTTACGTGATCTAGGTACTCAGGTAGATAGTAATCGGAAGGTCGACCACCACATGTCTACAGTGGTGACTAATCCCTTCTATGTGGCACTACTCATAAGTATGGGTATGACATTCAGATCAAAGGATGTTATAATTACATTGTACTCGGCCCTCATCACATCAATAATTGAGTACAATGTACTGTTTTGTATATAACTCACAAAACATCTGCAACAACTGGAGCAGCCCCAGCATTAGTGTAAAAAACAAATCCTACATGGAAATATTGAAAGCCCTATCACTGTATTCTCTCCCCTATAGACTACTAATGGCTTATCTGTGTTTAGCCTACAAGGCAGTTTCCAATCCAACCCTGATGGAAATGTTGCACATTGGTAAAGCAAACTGCATGAGGGTCACTCATTTCATGGATGTTAACTTAGCCTCTGACATAATAAATAATGCTGTAGGGATGAATAACATCTGTCAGACCTTACCCCATTCCCTGGGACAAGCCACCCATTCTTGTAAAGCAAAGGCATTCCCTGACCCTTTTCAAGTGCAACCTAGATCAATAGATGGTCAGTGGTAATTGTACTCCTGATGTCACACCCATGTCCCTCATGGATAGAGGGTGATGGTTTTTGCATAGGCACCTGTGTGAATGTCATTCAACCACATTGAAAATTCATGTTAAATATGGCTAGGCTTTTATAGGATCTTGGAACATTAGCCTAGTACTTTCATATGAACCTATGAACCTATGAAGTCCAATCATATCCTAGGTACATTTATAGTGTGACTGTACAGTGTCACGGACACACCAGTACATCACATCAGTATTATCACTTGAAATTTTGCATGAACATATAGGTATGCATGTTAGAATTTCATGGCAGTATAACCTTTTCACTATCAATGTCAGGGACAGTGACATGTTCTGCGGTTTGACGTGCTTATCAAGTGTGCTCCATTTATTGTTTTGTAAGTGAACAATATCACAGTGACAGCTTCCTCACTCATTGATGCTAGACTCTGCACTGCTCTACTTTCTGTGCAGATGGCAATAGTTAATGCATTGCCATTAGTCTCACATACTGATGTACCATTCCTGATAATGGATCACTTCTTAATTCACACATCAGTTGCAGATGCTTCAGACAGTATCCATTGACATTACATGTGGCAGATGCATGTAATACCAAGCTATGTGTAGGGGAATGCACTCATAATAGTGTGTTGTTTGTAAGTGTTGCTAATCATATGACTGATACCTATGTCAGTCAGGGATGCTTTAGTCAAGTGTATCACATCTGGCACAGTGAGCTCCCACATATCTTGTTGGCCATACAGAACTATTCTTTGGGATGCATACTCATTAGGATTTGGCACTGCATTCTTCCCTTCAAGATGTTCTGTGATATGTCTTTCAACATTGATGGCATGAGTTTGATTATTGCAAGTGGTGTGCAGCTTATGTGTCATGCAAACCTCAACTGGCCAGGATTGCCCCTTATTTCAACCCCAGGTTTAATACTGTCCCTCTTAAACCCTCCAAAAATAGGTCATTTTTGGGGAAGGTGTGGTGGATTCCTCTTAAGGAATACTGATAATCATTACAATTGTACATGTCTTTCCTGTAGAACACTTGTAATAACTTAAACTCACATATTCTGTCAGTGTCACAGATTAATGTTGTTAATATTTTAAAATTGTCCCTGATTGTGCCTGCTAATGTCTACAGTTGTCCAAGAGTCTGTTGCTATGTGTCCATGACTGGTTGAGAAGTATGCTGACACTTCAGTCATATTCAAGCAAGTCATTTTATTTTATTATTTTTATTTGTTTTATTTGACATTTGTTAACCAGGTTGGTTCAACTGAGCAGATGGCACATTTTCAGTGGAGACTCAAGGAGAAAAGCTCCAATCAAAATACAGACATGCAAAAAGGCATACAATAACATAATGGTAAAAAAAAAGTTCAATTAAATAGCATTAAGAGATATGCTTCCAGCTAAATTATGGAAAACTCAATAAACAATGCATGTTTGACTACAATAATATACAAAATATATGAGTTACATTCAATTAGTTGAAAAAAAAGACATAACATTGAAAAAAGCTTTTTCCATTAGATGCAAGAGGGTAAAACCACTGAAATTACATGTGAGAGAGTACATGAAATAGGAGGAGATAATTCTAATAGAAGAAACAGAGGAAATATGCTCAACAGAGGGAAAGTAGAGATAAGAGTGAAATCATGTGGGGGCTTGGCATGGGCAGGACCAGATCATTTGGAGATTTTAATTATCTTTTAAACAGGTGTTTTTGGGAGATATTTTTATATTGAGGGGGAGTGTGTTCCAGACATTGGCTACTTAGTACTTGTACAGGGACTATCAAATGTTCTTTTTGGGCTTGTAGATGTCAAGAAGATTTTGTCAGTTGTGCAGAGGTGCCAGAGGGGCGTAGTAAGATACTAGGTTGGAGAGGGAGGGGCAGGGAGAACACATTATATGATATGAAACTGAGGAAGTAGAAGTTAATGAGAGAATTCTGACCATAGAAACTTCTTCAGGGCAAGACAGTGATGTGAATTGTGAAGAAGATTAGTGGCAAATCTGGCTATTTTATTGTATGTTTGTTCTAGTTTAGATAATAAAGTAGATTGAATGTTAGTAAGGATAGGGGCAGCATAAAGTAAACATGGTAAGAGGCGTGATTGAGCCAGAGAAAGTTTGGAGGTAAGTGTAGGGAATTTCTGATTTCTATAAAGTAGTCTGAGTTTCTAGTGTTTTTTTATACAATGTTGGATGTGTAGGTCGATTTTTAGCTCATCATCTATTACAGTGCCAAGGAGTTTGGTATGAGGTTCAGCTTTAATAATGGTGTTATATTAGGAGGTGATGGTAAAAGAGGATTTGTTTTGTGTCAGTGTTCTAGGAAAGAAGAGAAGAAGTTTTTTTTTTAGGATTAAGTACTCACTGATTATCTGAGATCCATGTTTCAACAGATGAGAATCTATCCTGAGTGAGTGATAAGAGATTAGAAACACTATGGGCAGTGGTGATAAGTGTGGAATCATCAGCATATTGCAATAGGGTCGAGTGTTTACAAGCTGAATGTAGTTTGTTAGTGAAATTATTGAACAAGAGGGGGCCAGGATAGATCCTTGAGGAACTCCTGTGTTGACTGGAAGGAAGGGGGAAAAGACAATTTGCCAGCAGACAGATTGTTCCCTATTTGAGAGATAACTAGAGAACCATTTTACTGAGGAGCTAAAGAGATTGAAGTCTGATAGTTTATTTATAAGTTTAGAATGTGGAACAGTATCAAAAGCCTTAGAGAGATCAAGGAATAAGCAAGAAACCAACATATTGTCATCATGGGCCTCAGCTACTGTTTAAGTGAAAAGTAGTGCAGTGGATGTACTATGGTGTGGCCTAAAATCATGTTGAGTGGAGGCAAGCAGATTATTGTCAAGCAGGTGTTTGAGTAACTGGGTATGTATACATTTCTCAAGGATTTTGGAGATAGGGGACAGGATGACAATGAGTCTGTAATTAGAAGTGTCGGTAGAGTTTCCACCCCTGTGTAGTGGAATAGTAAAGAAGAATTTCCATATGTCAAGGACACAGACTTCTTTAATGTATCTATTTATAAGTATAGAGACAGGGTGGGGAATGGATTCTGCTGCAAGTTTAAGAAAGTAAGAAGGCAATTTGTCAGCAGAAGGGGAGCAAGGTTTGAGTTTGAGCAAGAGAGATTTGATGTAGGAAGTGTGAACTGGTTTAAATGAGAAACCATTGGAAGGTGTTTTGTTGGGGGATGAGGGAGGGGTAGAGGGAGAGTTATTTTAGTTAGTTTTTGGATTATTTCTATGAAATAGCTGTTTAGGAGTGTGGCTGTTTCAGTAGCAGTGTTATATG
Source organism: Protopterus annectens (assembly GCF_019279795.1). Classification (NCBI taxonomy): domain Eukaryota; kingdom Metazoa; phylum Chordata; order Ceratodontiformes; family Protopteridae; genus Protopterus; species Protopterus annectens. Next base: position 755,645,695 of record NC_056744.1, read on the forward strand.
GGAAGAGGTTGGGTGTGGTGGGGTTGCCAGGATAAAGAAGATTATTAATGGTTGTACAGAATGTTTTTGGAGTTTTCTGTGGGTATGATTGGGTGGAGTTGAAGAAATTCTTCTTATTGGTGTTAACTAACTTTTTAGAGAGGTTTCTGATCTCTTTGTATGATTGAAGTAAGGGGGGTTGTTTTTGACCCAGGCTTTCCAGAAACTATGTTTTTTATACATTATGGAGTGAGTATATTTGGTGAGCCAAGGGCAAAGGTAGATTTTATTCTGATTTTTCTGATAGGTGCTAGTCAATTTAGTATGTCAAGAAAAATCAGATTGAATGATTTAACAGCCTCGTTGAGTGGGAGATGATGAAGGAAAGATCACTTTATGCTAGATATTTAGAGTTAAATGTATCTGGATTGAAGTGTGTGAGTTTATGACATTCTCTATAAAGGTGGTCTTTTTAGTTGTTGCTGGGAGTACCTTTGGATGTAGGTGGGGAGATGGTCACTAAGAGAATTTGGATATGTCCCAGGATTATGATACTGGTTGGGATCTGAGGTGAGGATTCAGTCTAGGGTAGGTCCAGAAATAGAGTTTTTGTTAGTGGGAGTAGGGGAAATGATGAGTTGGTGGAAGCTATGAAGACTGATGCTAAGATTAGCAGATATAGTTGTAAATTTAGTCCAGACTATGTTTACATCACCAAGAATAATAGTTTTGTATGGTATGTACTGAGCGATCCATGAAAGGATGTTCTCAAGGGCAGGAATATTGTTTCCTGGAGGGATATAAATAGAGGCTAGGGCAAATTTTTTGAGAGTTTAGGTGACAGTTTAAACTAAGAAGTTAAGCAGGCTCAAAGCTATGTATAGACATGGATAGTGGGGAGAAATCCAGTTGATCAGAGTAAAGGATGGTAATGTCTCCACCTCTCTTTTTTAATTCTGACAGAGTGAAAGATGTTGTAGCCTAGAGGTAAGAGTGTAAGGTGTTTGAAAAATTGTTAGTCATGACGAGGTGAGAAAAGGAGAAATTATAGAGATTTGTAAAGATTATATGTGAGTGGAGGGTGGTGTGGTTGATGTGAGTGATGGAGAGAGTGGGTGGAGGATTTTGATAAGAGAATGTGATGTGGTAAGAGGTTGATAGTGAAAGGAGAAAGAGAAGAGTAGCTAAGAGATATGCAGGGATCATGATGACAGATAATCAGTGTGCCAGAACAAGGAGTGAGAGTTTGAGGATAGGTAGGTGTAAGTACCAATGAGGATAGTGAGGAAAATAGGGCAGCTGATTAATATGTAATAAGGTAATTGGTGAGTGAGGTAAGGCAAGTAGTTAGAGGGAGAAGATATATATATATATATATATATATATATATATATATATATATATATATATATATATATATATAGTGAAAAATAGAAGGGAGGGAGTTATAGTAGGAGTGGGAGAGGAGAGAGGATTAATTGGTGGACTGGGGGTTAGAGAGTATCGGTAATTGGTGGAGAGAGCTGCTTGGTGTGAGCAAAAAGAAGAGGTGTGGACTAGAGGAATGGTAATTGGTGGAGAGACCTGATTAGTGTGAACAAAGAGAAGAGGTGTGGAGTAGAGAGTATAAATTTGAGGAAAGTGGGGGTGGGAATGGTGGTAGGGTAGGGGGACGGAGTGAGTCTGAGTATAGCAAGGGCAAATGGAATGGGTTGAGCCAATGTCCAACAGGTTCATTACAGAGACAATCCACCAGCTGAAGTAATTAGTGGAGGTCAGTACTGTTAACAGCATTTAACTTTACAGAGCGTAAGTCAGATTGAATTACTATGGGCTTTGAATTTTTGCATAAAGGGGTATTTATGTTTTATTTATTCATTTATTATTTCTTTAATCATATGCTATGTAACGGCGGCCATGGTGGTGCAGCGATTAGAATTGCTGCCTCACAGCAAGAGGTTTTCCGGTTCGATTCTTGGCTGGGGTGCCTTCTGTGTGGAGTCTGCATGTCCTCCCTGTGGTTGTGTGGGCTTCCTCCAGGTGCTCCAGTTTCCTCCCACATCCCAAAGACATGCAGTAGATGGATTGGACACTGTAAACTGGCCCTAGTTGTGAGTGTGTGTGTGCCTTCTGTGGAAGGTTGGGTGCTGGGCTGGCAACTCGACACTGTAAAACTCCACTGCCAATCATGACTGGACAGATGATCTGCTGTGGTGATCCCTAACTGGGAAAACCTGAAAGAAGAAGAAGAATCATATGCTAGGTCAGGCGAGAACACAACTGCAGAGACTAACTATTTTATATTAGAGGAGGAAGACTGAGTTAGTTTGAGTCTGACTGGTGTGCACGCCATTGTAGCTAGTAATAGGGAACAATTCAAATTACAGTAGGACATACACAGCAGTTCTTTATATTTAATTAACAGAGAGGTTCTTTTGATGTCGCAGTAGCTGGAGGCATGTAAGGTGAGACAGTACCGAATGTTGGATTTTGGGAGACATGCTATTCTTCTTGCGGTGTATTAGGGAACTGTAAGTGAAGGAAGAGAGAGGGAGGGAAATGCTTAGAGCAGAAACTAGGTATGTAGCAGTAGATAATATATCAAGAACTAAATTAGGAATTTAGGTATGTAGCAGTAGATAATATATCAAGATGAAAATAGTGGGAGAATTAAGGGGTGCAAAAACAACTAATATAAGATGGAGACACAATTTTGCAGAACTTCACAATATGCACATACCCACTGTTGTATATACCATCCTTACTAAATGTCCTTTCCAGTGAGCATGTCAGTGATGTTTATATCAAAACAATTAATGTCATTAACATATAATCTTGTGTGACTGTCACATAAATATGCTATCCTGTGTGATGATATGAATATAAAAATCACTCAAAACAAGACCAAACTTTCACAAAAAATGCCACAAGCGATGCCTTCCAACTAACACCGCTTATTAACTTTTAAATGCAAAAGTAAAACACGTTTTTCGTTCCGCTAAATTGCAAAACTTCTTCAGAAACAATTCTCTACTCACACAGGCACTTATATTTATAATTTCTTAAGTATTTCATCCTAAAATGGTGCCAAAAACTAATCAATTAAAAATTTAAATATTTAAATTCCTTAAAGTTGTCTTAACCAAATGCTCTAAATTGCACTTACACACAATGCATTATTCCAAACTTCTCAAATCAGTGAAAATGTTTCAAATCAAATCGCAGGCATATAAATTAAAATCTCAACCATCCCAACCACAATATACAATACTTTAAAGTGTATTTACACGCAGTAAATTATTCTAAACTTCTAAAACAGTGAACACGTTCTGAATTAGAATGCAGGCACATAAAACTGAAATTAGAATCTCAGACATTTATCATTTAAAAATATGTATATATATATATATATATTAAGATCATTTATATATATAAAATACATTTTATTTAAAAGTATATATATATGTAAAATATATCATTTGTATGTGTATTTATACACATTAAATATATATATATATATATATATATATATATATATATATATATATATATATAGATATGTGTATATGCACTATGTATGCACACATATATACACACGCACAAACTCCCTTGAATCATAAATTCATGATAATATTATTTACATTAAAATTAAAATTAGAATGGATTTATGAACTAGTCGTTATAAATTACCTTTTTAGACAGTCGGAGGTTTCTGATATTTTATATATAAATTAATTTTACAGCACCCAATTTATCCGAAATATCAAGGATATATAAAAAATATATACATATATATAAACAAATAAATATATATAAAATATATATACAAAAAGTTTTTTTCTTATGTAAAGAATATATATAAAAAATCTATAAAAAATATAAAAAATAGTGATAAATATATATATATATATATATATATATATATATATATATATATATATATCCCAAAAATGTATACATTTGATAACTATTCAGATCAATTTGTAGGTATAATTTAAATTTTATAATTTATAATTACAATATATGAATACATATCTGATAAAATTACTTATTAAATATAAATATGAAATTAAAATTAAAAATAAAAATTAAAATTAAAATGCACAGTCTTTATCTCATTTGACTTTTTAACTTTAACAGACACATTATATTGCATTTATCATTTAAACCCGGGTACATATATGCATTTAGCCTAATCTGCCATAAAAGTTCAATTTCCTTGAGAAAATTGAACTTTTATGGCAGATTAGGCTAAATGCATATATGTACCCGGGTTTAAATGATAAATGCAATATAATGTGTCTGTTAAAGTTAAAAAGTCAAATGAGATAAAGACTGTGCATTTTAATTTTAATTTTAATTTTTATTTTTAATTTTAATTTCATATTTATATTTAATAAGTAATTTTATCAGATATGTATTCATATATTGTAATTATAAATTATAAAATTTAAATTATATCTACGAATTGATCTGAATAGTTATCAAATTTATATATTTTTGGGATATATATATATATATATATATATATATATATATATATATATATATTTATTTATCACTATTTTTTATATTTTTTATAGATTTTTTATATATATTCTTTATATAAGAAAAAAACGTTTTGTATATATATTTTATATATATTTATTTGTTTATATATATGTATATATTTTTTATATATCCTTGATATTTCAGATAAATTGGGTGCTGTAAAATTAATTTATATATAAAATATCAGAAACCTCCGACTGTCTAAAAAGGTAATTTATAACGACTAGTTCATAAATCAATTCTAATTTTAATTTTAATTTTAATGTAAATAATATTATCATGAATTTATGATTCAAGTATATATATACATAGTGCATATATACACACACACACACACACACACACACACACATATATATATATATATATATATATATATATATATATATATATATATATATATATATATTTATTTATTTATTGTGTATAAATACACATACAAATGATGATATATTTTACATATATATATATATATATATATATATATATATATATATATATATACTTTTAAATAAAATGTATTTTATATATATACATGATCTTAATATATATATATATATATATATATATATATATATATATATATATATACATATTTTTAAATGATAAATGTCTGAGATTCTAATTTCAGTTTTATGTGCCTGCATTCTAATTCGGAACGTACGTGTTCACTGTTTTAGAAGTTTAGAATAATTTACTGCGTGTAAATACACTTTAAAGTATTGTATATTGTGGTTGGGATGGCTGAGATTTTAATTTATATGCCTGCGATTTGTTTTGAAACATTTTCACTGATTTGAGAAGTTTGGAATAATGCATTGTGTGTAAGTGCAATTTAGAGCATTTGGTTAAGACAACTTTAAGGAATTTAAATATTTAAATTTTTAATTGATTCGTTTTTGGCGCCATTTTAGGATGAAATACTTAAGAAATTATAAATATAAGCGCCTGTGTGAGTAGAGAATTGTTTCTGAAGAAGTTTTGCAATTTAGTGGAACAAAAAACATGTTTTACTTTTGCGTGTAAAAGTTAATAAACGGTGTTAGTTGGAAGGCATCGCTTGTGGCATTTTTTGTGATGATATGAATATATTCACACAGGAGGTGTAAACAGCTGTATGTACTATGCTATATACATTTGTGTTTAATATTATGGTACTGACTTGTTCGGAAGTGTACATACCTTCACATGTCCTATCTTGGATACATTGTCATGTGTATTGTGCACTTGTTCTCATTCTTCATTCTTCACTTTTGGGTGATCTTGGAGAAAAAAACATATAGTTAGCAGGGGGTGAGGGGGGTTTAGTCCCACACATGGGGGATGCAGGGGGGCTTCCCCTCCATTAAAATGTGTTTAGTATTTTGAATTTTCAGTCTTTTGGTCTGTCAGTCTTCTGAAGTAGACCCTTATCTTTATATGTATATCTAATCTATATATCTAATCTACCTACCTACCATCTATATGTCTGTCTGTCTATCTATTTTTGTGTACATACATAATTCCATAGCAATTGTAATTGAAAATTAACAATATATTTGCTGACTCTGGAACTGATGAGAGGAAAGTATCAGTGATAAACCATCTCCATTTGGAAAGTTGGGTGTGTAGTGTTTAGCTCTGATATTGCAAAAATGTTGTTTTTTTACTTTTCAGATGTGACGAAAGCTGATTTCTCCAACTGTAGTCGATGATTTTTGTCTTCTTCATTTGCCTTGATATTTGAAGAGAAACATTTAGACATGGACATTTAAACCAAAGTAAGTTTGCTAAAAAAATCCAAGAAATCCTAGAAATGAAACAGAAACAATAGACATAACATAAACCTCTGAGGACACTCTAGTAAATCAATAACAGCATCCCCAAAACTAGTTTTGAGGGTGAAACTAACCCTAAGTAATTGCAAGATACCTTCTCTGTGACACAAATTGTTTACATTCATCCCTGACACCATTGCATATTGAAGGAATAAGACCATTTCTGCCTTTCATGCTGCTGCTGCTTGAAGCTACAGTATTCATGTCAAAGTAATCTGGCAGCAAATTCAGAATATGTGACAGCATACAGTGCAAAAAGCTTGGGTTGCAAAGGAATGAAAAACAACTGCTCATACATGTGCAATATGTCTGCAGTTGATGAGCACAGGTTGTCAGAGAACAGAAAACAAATGGTCACAGCCATGCACAGAAAGAAATGTGACAATGAAAATAACAATCACCATATGTGTCACTGAATCATTTCACAATGCAGACAGAGGAGTGCTAGACAGCAGATAGAAATGAATGAGAGGTTAGGAGCAACAATGAATGAAGGATTCACAGCAGTAGCGTCAAGGTCAGCAGAAACATGGAACAGCAGTGCAGCAATTTCAGTCCTGCTATAGCCTGCTCATATGTCTGCAGAAATGCTTCTGTGGTATTTAATGTTCCCATTTCTGCCCAGTGTACATTGTCCATCACTGACCATCAGCCATTAGGATGTGACTGTGAGTTGGCAGTTCCAGGCAGGTCCATCACTGGAGTCTTGTCATGTACCAATTCATGTTGCCATAAAATTGTGTCTATATCACGTTATCGAAAGTTTACTTAATCGAATCAATAAAGGTCGAACTTTATTGATCGATTAAGTAAAACATTGAATAACATAAAAAAAAATTAAAAAAATAAAAAACTAAATGGTGTAGGAAGAAGGGCAAACCCCCCTGCACCCCCACACCCCCCCCTACTTAAATTTACCAGCTCCGAGACTGCACTACATTGAGGTAAACAGAAATCTCCCCTTACGGAGAATTCCATTTACTTGCACAATGTTCATCACTTTCGATATTGTCGTGCCGACAATATCAGACTCTATATTGTCAGCTTACGACAACATGAAGTAGATCCATGAAACCCATTGGATCACATTATCATTATATTCCTGCTACATACTTGGCATTTCCTGAAGGATCTGTACCTTTACATAAATTGTAATGAGAAGATGTTTTTCACTCAGTTGTCCACATTTTATCAGACCTACAAAGAAAGTAGATTTAATAATCAAATCACTTTCTATAGCAATATATGGATTTAAGTGCATTTACTATTTTTGCATGACTTGTTAAAATAAAAGTGCATTGTTATTGCTATTATTATTTTTTTATTTAACATTTGTGTTAATTTGATAAGGGACTGGTCCTTGCACCCTTTTCAGCCCACAATACAGGGTGCATGGGTAAGGTTAAATGCAACATATAAATATATGGAAAATTGTACATAGACAATCAAGCAGCATGTTTTGGGGAGGAAACCCAGTCAGACAAAAGGAGAAATTGAAAACTACGCACAGATAATGATTAGAAGTAAGGACTAAACCCCAAACACAGGAGCTTTGAGACAGAGATCTTTCCACTGAGCAACCACATCACCCTTATCCCTAGCTTTGTTGCTCTCTATTACTATTATTATTTCATGTGGGAAATAAACAAACTATTCAGTCAGGTATGAGGATGTATTTGCAGCTCTTTAGCACTGTAGTATCATAGGTGTTTGCCTCAGAGTTTCAACTTGACAAAGCCCTAGCTCACAGGGCACATCTAGCAGGGATGTCAGCACAATGAAAACATTACATGTAGGTGTTAACTTTACGTTGGGCCAGCCCTTCCTGCACCCCTCATTTGGGCAGCAAGTTCCCCCACTACCCTAGGACTTCTATATATAACCTCCATAGCTGTGCAAACCTGAAAAAAAAAAGAAATCTCCCAAAAGAATGGAATTATTTCCCACACACACTTTGGAACTTTACCAGCAGTGGTTATCTATGAAAGCAATCATCAGGGAGTACAACTTCATTGAGATGAATGCATCAGGATAGCCTCATTCAGTTCAAACTTGATGAGCTGCAATGAAACTGACTGGAAAACAAATTCTTACTGTAGTTACTACCTCTTTTCAGACTATCAAACCATAAGTTAAGATCACAACCACTTTCTTCACTACCACCACTTTCTTGTCATGATTTTAATATGAGTTATATAATGGTGACAGCCTATTTCCCATTAGTTACAGTGATAATTGACCATTTTACTGTTCTAGTATACAGGACTAAATAAAGTTTCATTCTTGTTGTACTGATTGTTTCTCATCAGCAGAGTCTGTTCTCTATAAACTAAATTCTTCTTGGCTGTCCTCCTGGTGTTAGTATATGTATCAGTCTGTATTATCCTCTTGTATTATTTACTACTCATTCTCAGCACAATCTTCAATTGTTGCTTTTTATGTGTTTTCTTAGGCTTGGTATGGTGGCCAAGGTGAATTCAGTTTGTGCAATAGCTTGTAATTCATGGAAATCTATATACTGATAGTTGTTAAGAGTTGGAGGTTCCCTGGTTCAGTTCTCAGCTGGGGTACCTTTTGTGTGCAGTTTGCATGTCTTCCTTATGTTTATGTGGGCATGTGGGTTTCTTCTGGGTGTTACAGCTTCCTCCCACATTCAAAAGACATGCAGTAGGTAGACTGGACACTTTAAATTGGTCATAGGTGAGAGTGTGTGTGAGCGCGAGTGTGTGGTAGGTAAGAATAACGACAGCAAGGCTAGCCACCCATAGGTGTAAACCTTGGCTCTAGATGATTGTCACTGTTGAGGTGACACCCAGACCCCGTGTTGATAATGGGAAAAAAGTGGTTGTGGATGGATGGACAGATGGTTAATAGTTGGAACATTGCCATTTCTCACTGCTTCTGCTTCTGGGATGTAAAAAGTGCAGATGTTTAGAGAGGAGTTGGTACTGCTATATATTTAGAATTAGAGAATATAGGCACAACAACAAGGAATGTAAATTAGTCAAAAGTAAAAACTTTCAAATATTCTGCATTTTGGACGGAATAGTATTAGTCAATGTATTTCTTGTCAATTCATGTTTAATTGATGGCAGTAATGGAAAAATCCAGGACCAAAATATGTGCTGATCCAGAATCATAGCGTCATAGTTATGAAAGTAACAACTAACTCTTTTAATGGTCTGAAATTACTTTTAGATAGATAGTTATTCAGACAAACAGACAGATGTCTCAGTAACTCTATTTTCAGAGGGCTGGAACTTCACTTAACCTTCTTGTACCTAACATTTTTAAAAGGTGGAAAAAATGGAGTTAAAGGGAAATGGAATTAAAAAAAAAATGGACTACTTATAACCAAATTGTACATCAATTTTGTCTGTTTAGATGTCTAAGTACTGCTCCAGCAATCATCTGCATCATTAAAATGGTACTGCAGTTGTCAAACTGTATAACTGCTTTTCATTTTGGCAGGTATGGAAAAACACTACAAGGATTATGTTTTCTATGTTTCTCCTCATCCTTTTTCTTTAGTTAATTCCATTTTCATCCCATTGCATTTTCTTTTGTAATGGTTAGATCACTGAACAGTGAGGTAAGGAAGTTTCAATAAGCACAGGAGCTCATGTAGTCTGGAGGGAGACAAAAAATACTTTTTCTTTTAAATCATCACTTCTTTCGGGTTTTTACTACATTTTTAATTTTCCAAAAAAGTGAGGTCTAATGTACTTTTAGCCTCATTCCTGGCACTTCCCTAAAGTGTCTGGATGTTCGTTTTCTTTGAGAAACTTTTTTGGTGATATTATCTAGCTGTTGAAAGAAGTGGTAATTTAAAAGAAGATGTGTTCTTTGTCTCCCACCACACTACATGAGCTCCCGTCTATACTGAGGTCTCCTTTGAGCTGCATGGACACACACTCAGCTTTGTGTTTCTATAGGTAAGGAAGGTTCACTTTATTCCCACAGCCAAAGAAATTTAAAATTACTGTAAATAGATTTGAAGCACTATGAGAGAAGCAGAGGGTGAGGTTTATAACTTTGAAGAAATTTTTGTTTATATATATCTATCCATCCATCAATCCACAACCCATTTTACCCATTTTTGCACATGGAGTTAGGGTGTTACTTTAACAGTGACAATCATCTACAGCCATGGTTTTACTCTGCTAGGTGGTTACCCTGGCTGCAGTAGTTCTTTCACACCACACACTCACATGCACCCTCACACCTGTGGCCAATTTAGAGTGTCCAGTCCATCTATTGAATCTCTTTGGAATGTGGGAGAATACCAGAGCCCCTGGAGGAAACCCATGCAAACACAGGGAGGTCATGAAAACTTCTGTATCTCTCTCTCTATATATATATATATATATATATATATATATATATATATATATATATATGTTTGTGTCTTTTGGCTTTTTCTGGTTAGGGGTCGCCACAGCGGAACTCTGGTCCGCTAATGATTGGCAGTAGATTGTTACATGCCGAGCTGCCGGCCCTGACGCACAACCTTCAATGAAGGTATGCCAATTCACGCATGTCTCCATGCAGAAGACGCTCTAGCTGAGAATCGAACAGGACATCTTACTGTGAGGCGATAATGCTACCGCAGCACCACCACCGCAGTATTTTAATATATATATATATATATATATATATATATATATATATATATATATATGTATATATATATATATATATATATATATATATATATGTATGTATATATATATATATATATATATATATATATATATAGATATATAGATATATAGATACAGATACACACACATATTTATTTATATATATATATATATATATATATATATATATATATACATATACATACACACATACCCTGGGATTCAATAAACTTCATGCAGGAATAGTGCTATTCCTGCATGGAGTGCTTTGTGTCTGTGTAGCCACAGCAGCGTGCTTTGCATATTCATGAAGGCGCACTGCTGTTTAGGCTAAACGGACATGAATCGGGAACAAGTGCAGGAGGTGTGTTTAAGTAGTGCATAAACATGATCTGGCATAATGTTAGAGAAATTCTCTAATATTATGCCAGTATTTCAGTGTCCGCAGACACTGAAATTAAATAATGTTCATTTCAGTTTCCGCAGACACTGAAATACATACGGCAGCAGGAAAGCAATGCAGGGTGTGTGTGACAGGTTCTGTGACTCACCCTCTTCATTGTAAAAGTGCCGAATGACACCTCGCAACCTGCTAAAGCAGGAAATGTGTACAAAGGCACAAATAATGGGGGGATAAATCCCTAAAATGAGACACATCATAAATACTGCCCTCACAAACTTAGAAAGTTGATAAAAAAACAGGTCATGCATTAGCAGAAATGCCTGAAGGATAGAAGTCTGAAAGTCAAATGTATGCCATTATTCCCTGACAGCAGTCCGTGTAGACAAAGGCACAAATAATGTGGGGACAAAGCACTAAAAATACGGGCAATATTTAAATATAGCTCTCACAATCTTAGAAAGTTGATAGAAACAGGATATGCATTAGCATGACATTCTGGATGATAGAAGCCTATAAGTCAAATGTATGCCATTATGTCCTGGCTACAGTCCTCAATGACTTGTCAGAAAACCTCAATACTCACTATATAACATAATAATAATATAATAAATCTTATTTTACGTGCTAAGGAATATTTGTGTAGCTAAGTGGGTGTGCGTGTTATAGCCCTCTGCTTAGCATTGCTTAAACATCCCATAGGAAATAAATAGAAATATACATCAAAAATTTCTGAACTGTGGTAGTGTAGTGGTTTGGGTCCTTGTTTTATATACAGACATTCATGGTTGGAGTACCAAAGCAGGCAAGTTATTTTTATATGGAAAAGCAGCGTTAAAATTATTTTTATTCAACTTAAAGTTTGTAGTAACTTTTTTTTTGTCAACCAGGGTAGTATAGCTGACGTAAAATGGAAGTGTTGGTGCATGTAACATGTGAAATAAACCATGTATACACAAGTGTCCCATACAGTATTGTCACACCCCTTGCTAATGTAATGAAAGCACATAGAGGGAGGTCATGTAATGTAAATCAAATACACCTACTAAATGAAGCCATTATCCTGATATTTTTTTAAAATGAAAAACGAGCAATGGTCAGCCATGCCCAGCTATGCTTACCAGGTGTAAGCATCACTTACATGTGATTGCTAACAGCAGGTAGCTCAGCTAAATAGATTTGCCAACTGTTATGCAGTGCTCAGCAATTACCCCTTTAAGCACTGTTCAACCCAACTTAGCGAGTCTGCACATTGCTAAGCTGTGCTCAGCATTTTCAAAATGGTCAAATGACAACAAAGGGTGGGAATATGGCCTTATTTAAACCATGCAGGCAGGAATACCAGCCATAACCTGTTTAGTTTGATCTCTGCAGGAACATGCCTGGCATTGGAAAGGGAGCACTCTTTCTGGCACAGTGCTGGAGCATTCAGGACTCCAGGGTCATGGCTGGACTCCTTGTCAAAAACCATGATGAGAGACTGCTGCAGGGCCAGTGCCAGGACTCACAATGCAAAATGGAGGCCTGGAACCATCTCACACATGATTTCACCAGTGCTACTGGCATCCCCCAGACTGGTGAGCAGGTACGGCACCACTATGCTGACCTAAAGTGGAGGAAGGGGGAGCTCTTGGCCTAGTGAATACAAGATGCACATGCATGGAATGCTCCAGTAGTGTGTAAGTATCACTATCAAATAGTTTGTGGCAAATACTAGCCTGAGAATGTGATAGACAGGTATGCATAATGTTTGTTTCTCTCCCCTACACTTGCAGTAGAGAGGGCTACTAACATTGAAGCCCATGGTGATAGACTGCTGAGGCTGCACCAACAGGCTAATCTAAGTTGCAGTATATTGTTAAAATAGCTAAGAAGGAATGCATTGCTTACTGCTAGTAGGTATACTGTTACTGTGTGAACTGAATAAATAAAAATGTTTGACAGACTAATATTGATGTGCAATAAAACTACCTAAAAAACTGTTGTGTTTATTCTGGTATGTTGTTGTAGACATTTAGAATGTATAATGATTCTTCACAGTAAATGTGACTGTGACAGCATACATTAACTGAGCTTTTTCTGTGAACCTGTTGTAAGAAAACTGTAGCTGGTGAAGCTGTAAAACAATATATAACTGAAATGTGAACTATATACTGCACTAAGCTCTGAACCCTGAATATTAATGTATAAAGTTTCAAACTGTGTTCCATCCAGCATTGCCTTGTGTTAACCCTGACTTTCCAGATTGTAGCAATCCAAAGGATTAATGCACAGCACAGTAACTATCTGTCATGCATGCATCACAGGATTACAAGTTCAGACTGCCTAATCAAGAGACCATTAGGCAGAAACCAGTGAAACTAGAAACAGCAGTTGTCCAGTAACTCAGTGTGATGAGAAATAGCTTAGTTGTTCATTTTGCACACACAGGCGTGGTTCAAATCCAGGGAGTGGTACTAAGATGTGTGCATATCTATACACAAGAAATCAGAATTAAATGTAAAAACTGACAGGTAGTGTTAGATATTTTCTCCACAGGTTGTACAGGTAAGGAAATGTTAGTAATAGCTGTATGAAGAGTATACTAATAAACTGTGTACAACTGTTCAACTGTCCCCCCACATGCCTGCAAATGACAGCAGGATAGGGTATATACAACATGCACTCTTCCCGATACATGTCTCTCAATTGTCACACTGTCATGGCTAGTGGTCACTGCTGCCAATAACCCTGGACATAGATAGGAAACCAGTTGAAATATGCCAGTAGCACACTCACATAACAAAAGTTCAGGGTACCCCTCCTGTGCCAGATATGCAACCCTGGCATATACGAGTCCCCTCTAGTCATGTACCCAAAGTTGTCATGGTTTGCCCCATACCATTCCAGGCTGACAGTTTAAGAGGTATGTCTGTGCTACAGAAGCTATGGGCCATAGGCAGATGTAAAGTGAGGGCAGACCCATAGAGTATTGAGCAGTACTGTTGTGGTAAATAGAAGCATAAACAGTTGTTAATGGACTTTTTGTCTCCCCTCCCCCACCCTCATCTGGATCAATACTAAAAATCATATACTATGTGTATGTTTTACTCCAAACCTAATGTTGGGAATTGTGTTCTTTGATTTTTTGCATGTTAACATACCTTGTTCATATACCATTGTTGGTGGCCTGTTGCTATCAGTGTTACTGGCATGCTGTTGTTCCATTTATGCATGTGTTTGTTTTGCTATGCAACTGTTTCAAATCTGTTTTATGGGGTTAACTGGAACACCCATGCATGCTGTTATAACTAATCTGGAAATGTGTTGTTCATGACTAACCAACATATTCTTTAAAACCTCAACACCATAGCACGTTTGGGAAGGCAAATCCTGGTGTATCTGCCTCTCCCACCTCATCTGGCCATGGCACCAAGCCCCAGCATGTTTGGGACCCAACTCAGGCCTTCCTCATCCACTGGTCCTGCACCACCTTCAGGTGGAACCACCTTAGGGGATGGGGACTGTTCCCCATTGGGAGTGGGCATGGACAGGAGCCTGTCACCCACAGTCAGGTCCGGGGATTGGTACACAGTGCTATCTGAACAGAGTTGGGTGGGCAGCTGCTCCAGATTGTAGGCTGCCTGGCACACCTCGAGATGCAGGCTGCCCCTCCTGTCCAGCCCCCAGCAGAGCCACCTTCGGGGCCATGAAGGAGCAGTGGTGATTGCCCATGGGTAGAGACTTCAGTCCCACTGTATCCATTTGGGGGCTCATGGGCTTTGGATTCCAAGCCACCCTCCCCATCAAAGGTGTTTACCCCCCTCATGTGCCATATACCACTCCTGTCTGCTGTCTTGTCTGTCTTTTCTGTCTGCAAATGCAACCTATCCCACCCAACCTACCTTCCCAAACATACCTACAGCCCTTCCCCAACATCTCACTCTCACCTTAAAAAAAGGACATCTGTCCCACAAAAATATTGCCCCATACATAGCTCTACATATTGCCCCTATGTACAGTGAAACTAATCAATCAACCCACTGATTACTCTGCAAATGTCTGTCACCAACATCCCTCCCTGTGGGGTGTGAGACTGTTCCAAATTCTATACATGTAATACACAACAGCTGCTACCGAAGAAATGTAGAGCTATGGTACTTTCCTACATCCATCCTGCACATCCCTATCTGTTTTTCATAATGTTTTACCCTCTGCTTACCCCCATTTCACCACTTTCCTATCACCCTTTTTTCTTTTCTTTAAAGAAAATTAGCATGGATATAAGCGGGTTTAACTGTCTCTTAGCAATGCACAAACCTGCTTACAGGTGAAGTCTAAACAACACCCCCCTGTCCCACCAGCATGTACAGCAACTGACCCTTCCCCTCCCCTCATCATCAGGAAGCAGGTCAGTAATGCCCTTGCAAAGGCAACACACAGAGGTCTCCATAGTCATGATACTATCCCTGGCTGCATCCCACATGAACACAGGTATGGTCTGTCACATCCATTCCACACTGTGGTCAACCACAGCCTGAGCATTGTTGTCATCCCACCTGCACAGAGGACAGCCACTGTCATCCCTCTACACAAAGGTGAAAGATGAATGTTGGATTATGCAATTTACTGGCTCCCATTGGGGGGAACATGACACATAAGGACCAGGAGTGCAATGCAAGCTGATACTGTGCTGATAGATGACAGGGGTATGATGTGGTCGTATGTGGTGGCTAATGATAAAAAATGTTGATTTTTATGTTCTGTAATGAATGTTTACCAATGTATGAGGTCCTGTCATGTGTTTCCCTGTTTATGTCTTCCAGGTGACATGTCACATGTCCATCAGCCACAGTACTCTGCAGCTGAAAATGAGGCTATTATTAACCTTATCATCCAACACCATGGGGTGTTGTTAGGCCATAGGCAACAGGATCAGTGGGAGTGGACTGCCCTGTGGAATGTGCTGGTCCACAGGGTGAACAACATTGGCCACCATGGCTGCACATACAATCAAATCAGGCATCGAGTGACTGAGCTAATACATTGTGCCCAGCAAAGGGCTGCTGCCATGTCCATTGACCATAACTCTACAGGTGGGGTCCTGCCACACAGTTCCCATTTATGGCAACAGAGGATCTCCTTGCCAACCTTGGGGTAGCCCCCACACACCAGCCAACACAAGAAACACAAGTCGTGGATGTGGGTGGCACCCAGGTAACAAGCGAGGAGAGTCCAGGTAAGGCCACAGTGCACATCAACTGAATCATGTAGCAGGCCTACTGGCTTCTGTAGAGTATCTAGATGCATATGTGAGGTCAAAATGCATTTGTGGGTGGGGTTTAGTAACGCACACAAGTGCACATCTATGGTGAAGGACAGCAAATTGTGTACTATCAAAGCTTGTACTGTACATGTGCAGGAAAGTAGCATTCATCTTGTACCAATGCCAAATGTCAGTCTGTTGACAATACCTCTCCCCCACATCTACATAGGTACCTCTGGTCTGGATGTGGGACAGCAGCCTGAAGTCAGTAAGTATGGGATTGTCCTGTTGTGGCTCACCTATACCGCAGGCATGTTAAGGTCATGAATTTTACCTTGCACACAACTGTTACTCTCAACATTATTGTGAAATCTGCATGTTCACTTGTGGTGGGGTTAATTGCATTGCATCACAATGGTCATCACAGGGGCCTATTTGCAGGAGATGTAACATAGCATACCTCACAACCTGTCATTGTAAGAAATCTGGACAAAGACTGACAAATTGGGGGACAAAGGTCCAAAACTAGGGAAATATTTTAGAAATTAGTGTTATACAGTGCATATAATGGTGTGCAGATGCAGATATACCTTATATGGGCCACCTACAGCTGACTGTGGGTCTTCCTGTCTGATGTGTGCATGTGGAGACAGTTAGGTTTACATAGCTGTTTGTACGCAAAAACATTTACACAATACAGGGATATATAGTCCAATGTGGTTTCAGACATGGGCTTCACTTCTCTAAACTTCTCTAAGTGTAGGAGCATGCTCAGTATGACCTTCTATAGTAAGTGTGGGGATCCATTCCAGGGATAGTTGTATGGGTGTTGTGTTCTACAGCCATACCTTGCAACCTGTTTGTGCAAGATATCTGGAGATAGGCTGCCAATATTGGGAAACAATGGGCTAAACAAAGGGGTGTACTGTAACTATTGCTCTTATCATGTATGAGTTGCTTGAGTGACAGGGTTTGTTTTAGCAGACATTTTCTGACATATGTAATGTTTGACACTGTACCGTATTGTGTCATTACCTACTGACAGATATAATCGGATCATCACAGTTATTTACCAGAGACATACAAGATGGATGATGCACAGACCTATATTATGAGGTAAAGGCTAGACATTCTTGCACAATCTGGCCAGTTGGGAGGTCTGGCTACAGCCGATTGACTTATGAAGCCATATAAAAGGTCCATCACCTTGGTGATATGCTAGCTGGGGATCTCCTGGTTGTGCGGTATTCTTCTTACCTGACAGATCATATCCTGGTGTGGCCATAACTGTCAACTGTACAGATTCTCACAGGTTATCCAGATGCATGCCTCATATATCTGGTCAGTTTCCCTTAACAGTGTGGTTTTCTAGTACATTTGTTGCAAATCACTCAGGGTTGCAGTCAGGCAATACTGACAGAGCATTAGAGTTTCAGACTTCACACCCTTCAAGACATCCATGCTACTATACACCCCCTGTGTTATTCTATCAACTGTCTAACATTATGAGAGCAATCTTTCAAATGTGGCCCTATAGTTGGGCTTTTATCCCACCATTATGTATGGCTTTGTCCAGATTTCTTCCTCTATGAGGTTGAGAAGTATGCTACTAGCATTTAGCAGCATGGCCTTTAATTTGCATTTTGTTGACTGTGTTATGTTGGTAGTATGGACCTCATGACATTCCCTACAAAGGTACTATGAGTGAGGCATGGGCCTTTGCCAGAGGCCTGTAGGCCATGTGAGATTGCTGCAGGCCATCTGTAGTGCGTTCTGTCACTCATATATTCCCAGGCTACCAGGCAATGGACCCCCCTGGGGTGACAATCATAGGTGACAGAATGCACTGTGTGCTACTGTGCTCCATACCTCTCTACATATGTGAGCCAGACATCTGGACAAAGCCATGAGTAATTGGGTGACAAAGGCCTAAATATACAGACCACTGTAACTATTGGACTTACAAACCTGGAAGGGTGATACAATAACAGATTTTGCATTCACATGCATTTTTCTATAGGGTATGAAGCCTGAGACACTACAATCCATCAATATTTTCTGACTTTAGACTTTTGTGGTTTGCTAGTGATTTGCCAGACAACCACTATTTCAGAATAAAGACACCACAGATATGATGCAAACTTGTGTACATACTGCAAAAGGTCTGTACAGTTGTGAGGTATGGTAGGCACTGTATAGGTTACTCCAACCAGTGTACTGTTCATATGTTTGGCCCCCTGTACATGACCTGTCCAGCTTCCCAGTAGTAATGGATATTGACATCTGGACAGTGTGTACAACTCCTACCGTATGTGTAGCTGACATGCAAAATAGTTGGCACTGCATTTCGTGGAACATGGCCCTGTCTACCACAGTACTGTACCTAGGCTAGTAGGACACAACAGCCATGAGAAGGTGATTGCCACATCCTGACAAGTATTCCCCACACATATGCATAGCTCATTGACCCCTACATATTGTGGACATGCAACACATATGCATAGCTCATTGACCTTTGCATATTGTGGACATGAAACAAGTTATCATGTTGATTGGGACAACCCTGGCAATGTGTGCTCTGCTGATATTACCCTACAAACTTCCATGTTACCGCATTTCTATGTGAATAAGGACGTGGGTGGGCACACCTGTCAACAGTACACATTTGCACAGACTGTACTGATATTGCTTTACATGTTGGTTCCATTTAGCATAGTATTGTGCCCTGTTTTGGAAAATAGAGGCATATCACTAGAGACTAGGTTAGATTGTAATTCCATACAATTGAGTTTCAGACTTCTTACCCTTCTGAGAGTCTTACTGCAACTGCAAGGTCTGCTGTGATATCACTGTGTAAGTCTGTAGGGGGGTATTCCATAATTTTCATCATTTGTGTAAGCCAGACATTCCTTTATGATTTTCTATGGCTGACTTACTGTGTGAGTCTGGGAGTGAATATTGGATCCCCACAGTGACATCTGTGCATGTGACCTATGACACTGCTTAGTTGCCCCCCCCACATATACTGCAGTGGGATTTGTCACCTTAAATAATTACTGCATAGTGTGGAGAAGCCAGTATTGTGTAGACATTTCCTGGTGTCCCACATAGTTGTCAGTTGCCTGCTGCTATCCTAGTAGGCCACCCCATTCCCTTGCGTGCATGCAGCATTACCATAGATATGCTACCAAAACATACTAATCCATTTATTTATTGTTAAGAAGACTGCCTTACCTTGTGCCTGCGGGCAGTTGTGAGAACGGTGTTTGAGGGCTGTCTATGTTGGATAAACACAGTACACTGCCTATACATGGTAAGTTACAGGTAATGTGATGTGTGTGTCATCCATTTTACTGTGTGTGTGAGTCAGAGAGAGGTGTCAGTCCCTGGGTCCCTACAGTGTCAGTGTGTGTGGTATGCATTGCCTCTTTGCCAAGGCCTGGGCATACTGGGCACACCTCCATCTGCCTACAGGAACAGGCTCAAAGGCCTCCTCCTCTGAGTCCCTCTGTGCCTGTGGGGACCTTGGCAATGGTGGGGGGCTGTGTGGCCCTTCCCCGTGTTGTTCCTGCTGCAGCTGTTTCCACAAAATCATATTGTGTAGCATGGCACATACTATGAACATGTCTGCACATGTGGCTGGAGAGTACTGCAAGGCTCCAGCAGATATGTCAAGGCAGCAGAGCCGTGACTTGAGCATCTCAAACACATGTTCTATTATGATCCTGGTTTGTGCGTGTGCCTCATTATGGCGTTCTTGTGTGGGTGTGTGTGCATTTCTGATAGGTGTCATCATCCATGGCTCCCGTGCATAGCCAGCATCCCCCACCAGATGGCCATATGCGATGCCCCCACTGGTGAATGCCTGGTACAGCTGTGATGAATGCCAGATGTGGGAGTCGTGATAGCTTTCAGGGCTGCCAGCACACACATTAATGATAAAGCCCTGGGCATTGCACATGACCTGGCAGTTGATGGAGGGGAAGATCTTGCAGTTTATGTAGACCCTACCCTGTTCACCAGGTGGCACTTTGATGTGGATGAGTGTGCGTTCTATAGCACCTAGTACCACTGAGTATTCTGCTACACAGTAGAAGAAATGCATATTGCTGGTCCTCTCCTCATGGGTGATGGGGAAGTAAATGTGTTCACCAGCATGTGATAGCATAGCACCCAGGAACTGGTGGAGTACTCTGGATGCAGATGCCTGTGAGACCCCCATCATGTCCCCAGTAGGTCTTTGGAAAGTACCTGTAGGTAGTATTCTTAAGGCTACACATACCTTGGTATCCACTGTGATGGGTTCCCCTCTGTTGGCTCTGGGTCTGAGTTGAGGCCAGCACAGCTCGATGATTTGCTGCAGTATGTCTCTGTCCACCTTGTAGTGCTCTACCATCTCCAGATCATGTAGCCCCTGGTAAGTTACCCTGGGTCTGAACACTCTTCTCCTCCTCCTCAGTCTGTGGCAGTTGTCAGCATTATCCTCCTCACCTCTTTCAGCCTTTAGCACATACCAATGGATCAAATCAATGGCAGCCAATAACATGTTTTAGTTAAAATTGCCCTGTGAAAACCGGTGCCGAAATGTATACAGTCCTGCTATTTCCATTTTTTTGTTTTGTTTTAGACCCAGTGCATGCCTCGCAAACCCATTTAGCTAATAGAAACACTGAGAAATGACCCTCCCTGGACACAAACACACTCTTCATTTCATGGAATAAGTCAGTACAGACTCAAACATACCTCCTTGCTTAGTTGTGCTTAGCTAGGCTTATCTGGGAGCCGTGGAGCTCCAATGTGTTTACACCAAGCATGACACACCCCGTTTTCATGTCTGCTGCTCCTCCCTGCTTACACCACTGCCTTGTAGTGCCAATATGTTTAGGTGCAGTTTGGCACTTAGATTCTTTTTATGATTCAGTAAATTTCTCTCATTAGCATACCCCACTGCCTTAAGCCTGAGTTACTGCACTACACCAGAGCCTTTCCCCCTAGCAACCACTGTTTTCTGGTATTGTTTTGATTCTGCATGCCATAGACTATAATGGCAAAATGTAGATTTCATTTAAAATTCCCTTTTCAACCTTTTTTTATTTTCAGTACGATCCCGTTTGGGCACTGCTGCCCTATGCTTAAACGGCTGAGATCAGACAAAAAATAAACTTTTATTTTTATAATTTTGCAACACTTTTCCATGCCAATGACCATATATTTGGCCATTGGCATGCCTAAAGATTATAATACATGCTTTTATTTGAGCTGTCATGCCTCTGTTTTGATTTTTGTAGAAATGTATTTGACTAGTAGCCAAATACATTTCTGCAGGTAACACTATTCCTACACGGATGCCTGCCTGCTTACTGAATCACTAATTCACCTCATTTGCATGGTTTTCACCAGAAAATAAGATAATTAGTATTATTCAGCGGTGTCCTTACAAGAATAGTGCTGCCAAGCTCGTGCACTTCCCCAGGCTTGTTTATTGGATTGCTCGGCAGCCATATTCCGTGCAGGAATGGCTGCACTATTCTTACGCTCTGTGTAAGCTTTACTGAATCGTAGGCATAGTTGTGTGACATTCTGTTGAATTCACCGTTTGTTGACAGCTTTGATAGTCACAATCTATTAATTTAGGGAAGAATTTAGGCGCTTTTTTTTTCAATCACAAAACAGAGTATGCTTTCATTTTGTAAATGGAATAGTTTCACTGACATTTTCCTTCATTTTTTTGTGTAGTTAATGTGATAGCATCAATGGAATTTTCATTAATATAAGTCGCCTCATAGTAAGATGCTGCCAATTCGATTCTCAGCTAGAGCGTCTTCTGCGTGGAGACGTGTGAATGGGCATGCCTTCGTTGAAGGTTGTGCGTCAGGGCTGGTAACTCAGCACGTAAAAATCAACTACCAATCATTAGCGGACCGGAGTTCCGCTGTGGCGACCCCTAACCGGGAAAAGCCGAAAGACACAACAACAGCATAATGGAATGATGGAATGCTGTCTATTGAGAGCACACATTCACACACACACACACACACACACACACACACACACACACACACACACATACACACACACATATGAGTGCGTGACAGGTGATTGAATTATCAAAACTTTAAATAAATATTCAAAGATTCAAAAAGATATATATATATATATATATATATATATATATATATATATATATATATATATACTTTTTTGAAGGTGGACAAGCCTCCTTGCACCCCACATCCCTTGGTAATTAACTAAAATACAAACTCCAGCATCCCAATGCAGTGGAGAAGGGGTAAATTCCTAAATTCCCCAAGCCCAACAGTACTGCAATCTCACATAGCGGAAAAGTTGGTACATTTAATCAGCTGTTTGTCAATCAGCTGTACTGGCCTTTTTTGCAGTTTGACAAGTCAACTTGTTTATGAGTTTAATGAAATATATATATATATATATATATATATATATATATATATATATATATATATATATTTATATATCATATATATAAAGACCAACTCCGAGATTGTACTACAAAGGGGAACATTCTAGAATACCTACTATACCGTGATCTCAGTATAAACAGTTTGATGTTTCAGAAAGGCAGGCATGTGGTCTCAATCATATGAATTTTAACTTTATGAAACATTGGTAAATTGAAGGAATATATATATATATATATATATATATATATATATATATATATATATATATATATATAATATATATATATATATATATATATATATATATATATATATATATATATATATATATATATATATATATATAGATAGATATGGATAGATAGATACAGATATATATATATATATATATATATATATATATATATATATAGAGAGAGAGAGAGAGAGAGAGAGAGAGACACACACACTCACACACACATGCACACACAAACACACACACACAAACTATATATATATATATATATATATATATATATATCCCTATCAGTTGATAGAGATTTCAGAAACTCGAAATTCCTATCAATGAGATGATATGATCGAATTTCCAAAAACTTGAAGCTTTTGAATGGAGATAGTGGTAAAGTAGTGATCAAGAAACTTACCATTTTCCTCAATGTAGTGCGATCTCGGAGTTGGTATATATAATTTGCAGGGGGTGAGTAGGGTGCCAGGGGGCTTCCTGCCAAAACATAAAAAAAAAATTGTGTTTTTTGTTTTTTATTTTAACGTTTGAGTTTTCAGAAATTCAATTATATTATCTCATTCAACTGACATAGATCCAGATCTAGTTCTGATTGGAACCTTTCTGGTGAAGGGTGGTTGGTCTAGGGTTTAGAGTAAGCATCCTCATTGGTCCTTTTCAACCTTTTTAATTTTTTTTTCAAGTTTATCCTTCTGGTATTTAAGCCCTGCATTTGAGCAGATTTCTGCTTGCTTGTACCGAGCTGAACTGAGGTGGGCTACCAGCCACACTCTGAGCTGAGATACCAATTGACTAAGGCTTCTGAGCTTCACAAAAACATAAGTTGCTTGTTTTTATTTTTATTTTTTTTGCTTGGCTAAACTATTTCCTTCACTTTATATTGCTAGCCACCTACTTTAATACTGTATTTAAATACTCCCCGGGATTCAGGAATGACCGTTTACCGTGCAGGAACAGTGTAGGAGCTCCTGCATAAAAAATGGCTGCCAAGCGATCCAGGAAAGTGTTGTTTTCACGTGCATGAGCAACCCTACACTGCTCCTGCAAGGAAAACTGGCAAATATGCAAATCACCTCATTTGCTGGTAAAAACCATGCAAATGAGGTGATTTTGCAATCCACAAAGCTGGGCGGACTCCGTGCAGGAAAAGTGTCAGAGCAAAAATGTATTCAGTTAGTAACTGAATACATTTCTGCATCTGAGCAAATGGAGGCAGGACAGCTCGTGGAAAGCATGTATTACAGTCAAACACACATGTCAATGGCCAAATATAAGGCCATTGGCATTAATAAATCTTTATTTTTCTTTAATTAAACTTTTTTTTTGGCTGATTACAGCCATTTAAGCTTAGAGCAGTGGCGTGCAAACAGGATTGTGCCAAAAATAAAAAAAAAAAAAAAAATGAGAAAAGTCAGTTTTAAGATAATTCTGCATTTTGCCATTATAGTCAATGGCATGCAGAATGTAAACAATATGAGGGCGTATGAGGGAGCACTGGTTGTCAATGGGAAAGGGTCCATCTAAGTGCAGTACCTAAGGATGTACACATTGGGGTATGCAAATGAGGGGTGTTATACTGAATCACAGATTTCCTCAAAGTGTCAGCTTGCACCTAACCGTGTAGGTGCAGCAATACAACAGTGCAAGTATAAGAGCTGAATGACTTCATAAGGGGGTGTGTCATGCTTGCTGTAAGCTCATTGGAACTCTGTGGCTTGTGTTTGCCCTAAGCTAAGCACAGCTAAGGAAGGGTGTGTGTCTGAGGCTGTAATGTCTTATTCTGTGAAATGCAGAGCATGTTCATGTCCAGGAAAGTGCCATTTCTGCTTAAAAGAACCTACATTAGCTAAACGGGTCTGTGCGGTGTGCAGCGGGCCTAAAAAAAACAAACAGAAGAAACAGCAGAACTGTTTACATTTGAGCACTGGATATGCACAGCGCACTTCAGGGCTTAAAGTGGGAGGAAGTGGGAAGGGGAAACAGCAGTAGGAAGGCAATCAAGGCGAACTAGCATAGCTGGCAGGTGGAATGTATCAGAATCAATTACACATGCAGCAGCCCAGCACACTAATATAAACTATGCAAACACCCAACAGACTGTTTTTTCCCACAAACTCTACACCGCCAATATATACAGATGGGGGATTTTTAACAGGCAAAAATAACTAAATATGTTAGAGGCTGCTGTTGCTTTACACCATCAATATGTGCTAGAGACTGAGGGTGGTGAGGAGGAGAATGCTGACAACCGACCCACAGTGAGGCGGAGGAGAAGATTGTACAGACCCAGGGTAACCTACCATGGCCTATATAAGCTGAAGATAGTAGAGTGCTATAGGGTAGACAGAGACATTCTACAGCAAATCATTGAACTGTGCCGGCCATGCCTTACACACAGAACTAATAGAGGGGAACCCATCCCAGTGTGTACCAAGGTATGTCTAGGATTAAGAATACTAGCCACAGGTATCTTCCAAAGATCAACTGGGGATATCAAGGGGGTCTCACAGTCATCAGCATCAAGGGTACTCCACCAGTTCCTGGATGCCATGACACAACATGTCAATGAGCACATATATTTCCCCACTGCCCGTTAGGTGCTGATCACACGTATGTGTCTCTTCCACCATACAGCAGAATACCCTGAAGAAGTTGGTGCTATAGACTGCATGCACATCCACATCAAAGCACCACCCGGTGAGCAGAGCAGGGTCTACATAAACCGCAAGGGCTTCCCCTCCATCAACTGCCAGGTCGTGTGCGATGCCTGGGGCATTATCATGAATGTGTGTGCTGGCAGTCCTGGAAGCTATCCCAACTCCCACATCTGGCATTGCTCACTGCTGTATCAGGTGTTTGCCAGGGGGACATCCCATATGGCCATCTAGTGGGGGATGCTGGCTATGCACTAATGCTGTGACTGATGACACCCATCAGAAATGCACACACACCTGAACAAGAACACCATAATGAGGCACATGCACAAACCATGATAATTGAAAAGTGTGTATTTGGAATGCTCAAGTCATGGTTCCACTGGCTTGCCATATCCGGTGGAGCCTTGCAGCACTCTCCAGCTACAAGTACACAAATGTTCATAGTATGTGCCATGCTACACAATGTGATCCTGTGGAAACAGCTGCAGCAGGAACAGCACAGGCCAGGACCACACAGCCCCCACCATAGCCAAGGGCAGCACAGGCACAGAGGGATTCTGAGGAGAAACATCCTGAGCCTGCCCCTTTAGGCAGTAGGAGGCATGCACAGTATGCTTAGGCCTTGGCAAAGAGGCAATGCATAGCACACACATTGACACTGTAGGAACCCAGGGACTGATATATCTCTCTGACTTGCACAGACAGTAAAAGGGATGCCAAACATGACACTACCTGAGCTTTACCATGTACAGGGAGTGTACTATGTGCATCCAACATTGTCAGCCCTCCAGCACTGTCCTCAATACTGGCCCAGCAACAAGCTAACTCACTCTTCCTATCAATTACTGAATGGAGTAGTATGTTCTCATACTTGTATGTATGCTATGGATGCAAGCATGCAAGGGAATTGGGTGGCTGAATAGGATAGCAGCAGACAGCTATATGGGACAGCAGAAAATTCATAACAAATACTGGTGTCAACATACTAGGCAGCACTACACAAGGTGACATCCTCCACTGTAGTACATGTGATGGCACAAAGAACTGTGGGTGTCAATAGGACACACACATGGATGTCAGTAAGGGTCACATATCCACCACCAGACTCACCCAGCAGGAAAGGTGTAGATCACCATGAAAAAGGCTGGGCTAAGGTCCCCAAATGATGGCAATGGTGAGCAGCCCCCCACCAGACCTACACAGACATATTACAACAGGTCTAGCAGTTGCATTCCAGTACTGAAGGGTAAGAAGTCTGAATCTGAAATATATGCTATTAAGAACTAACATGTGTACTCTACAGATAGGCCTCCTGTCTGCATGATAGGTCACAATACAATATGAAATGTAAGCCAACAGAGTTACCGAAATACCAGTACAGTCATTTAAAATGTTAAAGCCTGCAGGTGTGCACCCCCCACAATCCCATGCATTAACAGATAGCCTGCAGCACTCTCAAATGGCCTACAGTCCTCTGGCAAAGGCCCATGCCTCACCCAAAGTACCAATGTATGGAATGTCAGGGGGTTCCCAACTAACAATCTAACAGTAAATAGTAAGCAAATGCAAGGCCATGTTGACAAATGCCAGTAGCATGCATCCCCATGTACTACTGCAAGGGCTGTGGATCAGGCCATAAATACTAGTGGGATAAAGGCCCAACTATAAGGATACCTCTGAGATATTGCTTATATAATGTTAGGTGGATGAGAGAATAACGGGGGGGGGGGTGTAGAAGCATGGATCTCATAGAGTGTGTGAAGTCTGAAACTCTAATGTCTGCCCATACTACTTCCGACTGCAAACCCATGAATGAATAGCCACAAAACCACTTGTAAACCACAATGTGAAGGTAAACTGATCAGATATATGAGTCCTGCCTCTGGATAACCTGGGTGCAACTGTACAGCTGAGAGGTATGACCCCAGCAGGATATGACCATTCCTTGAATGTGAGAAAAGCACAAGGAGGGGGAACCCCAGTCAGCATACTAGCAAGGTGCTGCACCATTTACACAGAACCAGCAGTCTATTGTCTGTAGCTACCTGTCCACAATGGCAGGTGTGTGCCAGAATGTGTAGTCTATATGCCTCAGAATATTGGTCTCAGCTGCATTCATCTCATATTTCCCAGTAAATGACTGTGAGCAAAGAATGATAACTGTTAGTAGTCAATGACATGACACACCACAGTGTGAAGCAGTACATATGTCAGAATATCTATGCTACAACCAAACATGTCACATAAGCAGCACAGACAGCAATAGTTACAGTATCCCCTGTATGTTAAGCCCATTGTGTCTCCATATTGGCAACCTATCTACAGATATCCTGCAGAAACAGTTTGCTAGGCATAGCTGTAGCACACAAAATGCTGAACTGGAGTCCAACCCTCCCTTGGAGTGGATGCATGCACTCAATATAGAAGGTCATACTGGGCATGCTCCTACACTTAGAGAAATGAAGCCCATGTCTCACAACACAGTGGACTACAGTTAATGGTTATCCACAGCTGTCTGTGCACACACACCAAATTGTATACCAATGATACTTCACACACACACATTGGATAGGAATACACACACATATCTAAGGCAAACATAATATAATATGTCAAACATACACACACACAGACGTGGGGAAGAGAAAGACAGACAGCGACAAAGAAAATCCCATTATGAGGCCTGTCCCACCCACTACACATTGGCCTATATCACATGTGCTGATGTCATTCACTGTAGAAATACCTTTGGGTAGCCCTCAGCTCTATAGTGTCAGTGATGATTGTGATAACTGTTTAACACTACAGTACAAATAGGTATCCATGTAGCAGTTGTAATCTCAGTCCTGTCAAATATAAAGTTGTGTGTGATTGTGTGTGTGTGTGTGTGTGTGTGTGTGTGTGTGTGTGTGTGTGTGTGTGTGTGTGTGTGTGTGTGTGTGATATGGTTGAGGCCATTCACACTTACTAAATCTCCTGTACCCCTCCTTTGGCACTACTGCTGATGTCACTCACCTTCAAAGATACCTTTGGACAGCTCTCCAACATATAAGCTCCAAGGTGCATGCGATAATTGCGTAATATCATAGTGTAGCAAACTACTTGGGTAGGTTTTCCAATCCTGATCCAGGCAACGGTGTAAGTGTTTGTGTGAGAGAGTGTGTGTGTGTATCCTTACAGAGACCTGATTTTGCGGTCATTCACAAACACTTCCCTTACCCCTCCTTTAGCACTGTTGCTGATGTGACTCACCTTCAAAGATACCTTTGGACAGCTCTACAACATACAAGCTCTATGGCACATGCGATAGCTGTGTAATACTATAGTGTAGCAAACTAGTTAGGTAGGAGTTCCCTCCTGATCCTGGTAAATATGAGTGTTTGTGTGAGAGAGAGTGTGTGTGTATCCTTGTAGAGACCTACTTTTGTGGGCATTCACACACTTCCCTTACCCCTCCTTTAGCACTGCTGCTGATGTCACTCACCTTCAAAGATACCTTGGCACAGCTCTCCAACATGTAAGCTCCGTGGTGTGTGCGATAAATGTGGAACAGTGTAGTAGCAATAACTACATAGGTTTGAATCTCCTCTCTCACAAGTGTTTGTGTGTGTACATATGTCTACATATGTATGTCCGTACCTCAAAGATTTGGCCCCGTTTACACCCAGTAAACATCTCAGTGCCTGATTTTATCAATCCTGCAGATATCATCCACCTTAGAAGTACCTGTTGCCAACCCTAAACCATGTAAGGTCAGTAGTGCATGTGGTAAATACGTAACATAATGGTCCAAAAAGATTGTTAGATAGAGGTTTGAGCCTCACCCCTGGCAAATGTAAATGTGTGTGTAGGATAAAGTATTTTTTTGAATCTCTCACCCACTACATCACCCAATACCAGTATTTACAAAAGCAGGTGATGTTCCTCACTTAGAAGTACCTTGGGACAACATCCATCCTGTAAGCTCTGTGGAGCATGCAATAAATGCAGTACACTGTACTAGCAATACATAGCTAGGTAGGGGTTTGAATTTCAGTACTGGAAAGTGTGTGTGTGTGTGTGTGTGTGTGTGTGTGTGTGTGTGTGTGTGTGTGTGTGTGTGTGTGTGTGTGTGTGTGTCTGTCATCAGTATCCTGTGTTGGTAGGATTGTGTAATAACAGGATCCATTGGGGAGTGGATTTTGCTAAATGATTATATCGAGGAACTAGTATATGTCACAATGCCCACATTACAAGGCCAACAGATGTCAAACGCCAGAAAGGTTGGTGTAGACAATCCACAGCTGTAAATGTGACAATATGGATTAGTGAACAATATAGGCAACCCTTCTATTACTCAGAGACCACTCACTACCCACGTATCATACACAAACACACATGGCTAGGCAACAACCACTATATTGGTAGTTCCCCTGCATATTGCCTCACAGATAGTATCCACAGTGTGATAGCAGTGGACTACAAGCCTGGTGACTACAACAGTGCCACTGACATCAGAAAGTACTTTGATGTGTTACATTTCCTGACTGAGTGTGTGTTATCCAGTAAGTAAAAGAAAATGGCACCCTGTTCCATCCAATCAGTAGCCCAATAAATGTGTACAGTGGCCCTTTTGCCATGTTCCACACTGGATGCCTGCAACAACTGTAGAGTCTGCAAATGTACCCCACCAAGGGAATACCATGCCTTATACACATGCCCTGTATGGCCAGACGCCACAACTCCACTGAATACCCATTTCATACTGTCAATGTAGGTACAATCATGACCTTAGTTATATAGCCAGGTATCACCAAATGAGGTCAGGAATGTTACATCAGAAGATACCAATCTGTTCACAATACATGCCCCAGGGACCTCAAGCACACTTCCACACATCAAAGAACATTCATGTGGGACATGTGCACAACCCAGACACTGTCCATGTTATGGAATATAGATCACATACATGGGAAGCAGTGCACATTACTGGCCACCCACAATAGAAACCTGGATGAGTGGATGGGGAATACAATACCCACCCCTGGGTACCACTCCAGTGACTATACCCCTGAGCCACATTGGGGACTATCATCATGTGGCCTGATGCCAATGTATTCCCTTGGGCTAGCCTTGTAGACCCTTCAGGCCCCATTCACATACTACACACCTATGAAGCAATAAACCTATGGATCTCAGTACTGGCAAGTGTGTGTGTGTGTGTGTGTGTGTGTGTGTGTGTGTGTGTGTGTGTGTGTGTGTGTGTGTGTGTGTGTGTGTGTGTGTGTGTGTGTGTGTGTGTGTGTGTGTGTGTGCATATGTGAATAGTAATCCCAGTGTGTTTGGTTGATGAATATCCCCTGTGGCTGTGGTTATTAACAATCAGAGGTGTGTCCAAACCAGACCATGTACCATTCTCCATTCTACAACAGATGTTGTACATCAACATGTACCTATGTACAACCCTCAGTCCTATAACCTGTGAGGCATATGTAATCACTGTGTTACAGACTGGGAATTACCGTGCACATATTGTACCCTGCCTATGACATGGTGGATGTGTCACCACATTGCCATACCCTGTGGCCTTGATTCAGGGCCACATCCTGGTGACACACAGACTGCTAGAATGGACATGGGATACAGCATGTGAGAACACATTCACTCAGCACTTCACTTATGGGGGGGGGTAAAGCTGCACTGAATGTGTTGCCAAGACTGTGGCCAATATCTGTTGTCTCAGGATAGGTATTAGCTTTGTGCAGTAACCCGCAGCAATTGTGTGGCACTGAATGTGTTGCCAAGACTGTGGCCAACATCTGTTGTCTCAGGATAGGTATTAGCTTTGTGTAGTAACTCGCAGTACCTGTGTTTAATTCTGTGGAGGCTGTTGATGTAACTATCACAGCTGTTGTGACTGTCATTAGTGTCTGCTGCATCTCTGCTGCCATAGATGCCTGTTGGGGACTCCATCAGGGATCCAAAGTTGTGTTTGAGGCTAATAAGGTACTTTAACAGTCATGGGACACCACCTTTCCTTGCAACAGTGCCCTTCTTCTGATGTACACTTCAGTAATGGCAGGGGACCATCACATTGTCTCCCAGTGTTTAGAGGACAGTGTATAGGTTCTGTTGGCTCTGGCTAGTACCATGCATTCATGTACCTGTTTGTACAGTGCCTATGTGTATTATTCCACAGTCATGCAGCTACATCCCATTGCCATGGGTGCAGTAAAGACATCCACCCCTGTTTTTATGGCTGCAAAGTCAGCTTTGGAGAGTTTTTGCCAGGTGGTTATCTTTGTGGGGGGTGTGGCTGACATGTTGAATTCCATACTGATTACAGCCTGTGTGAAGTCCCATATTTAAGTGGTCGACACAGGTCAAGGTTGTTGCATCCTCTACCATGGGTCAGTATGAGCTGGTCTAGGGCAATGGAAATGATGAATCCCAGAAGTGCTGGGCCACTGTACTGGTGAATGGCTACATTCCCCAGGTGATGGAGGGGTAGTTGAAGACTCGTACTATGTCAGTGTTGCATTGGACTGTCAGAGATGGCAGGGTGTTGAGGAATGTGCATTGACAGTCTAGGGACATAGATGTGGACCCATATCAGGCTATGGCCTGGATAGCACCATTACTCCAAGTCAGTTGCACCGGAAGTATCTCCAATGGACTATGATGGGATGCTAGTCTGGAGGTGTTCCTATCCATAATGAATATGGAGACAACACCTGTGGAGGTGTGGTGTGGTCCATGTTTGGGGGCTGACAGCTGTGGAATGCAACATAGCCTGATATTGCAGGTCTGCTGTCTGCTGCTGTGAACCACCTATCCACTACAGCAGACATGTGTCCTCCACTCCAACAACTGCAATGAGTGACTGCATCCTAACAGTTAGGTGTTCACTGTTGAGCAGCATGACCCTCAGATTGCATACATGTGTAGCTGTTATGGTGGTAATAACATTAGGAACACTGCCTAATAAGGCACCATAGGGGTGGCAGGACACGTAACCAGTACCTGGCAACCCAGCGATGACAGATGTAGGACATCTGTGGCAAGTCATTGGGTTTGGGCAATCATGCCATCCTAGGCAGAGAGGACCTGGATCCCCTGAGAATGACACAACACGTAAGCCAATGTTGCAGTCAACCATCTGTTGATAGTACTGCAGCATCATTCTGGGTGACAGCGGTACGCTGCCCAGGGCTACTGTCACATCTGCCTGAACCACATAATTAGAGAGTTAAACCATGTATCCTGTCATGTAGTCCAGGTAGGTGTGTCCCAATTCATTCACAACCACATGGATATGGAGTGATACTCGTAGTTGTGGAGTGACATGACTGGCTGTGTCATGTGTTAGATGCTGGCATGTGATTGATATTTGGCTGTTACCTGCTCCATATTCAACCTAGTGAGTGGGATGTGTGTGCCTCAGTACTGAGTTACCCATGATCACTGTATTGTGCAAGGTGGTTAGCCTTAGAGGCATAGTTTGGGGGCAGACTGTAGGTTAAATATGTGTCCCTTGGCATGTCCCATGTCACGGTGTCTGAGTGGGTGTCTGCCTTGCTGGTCTGTGCTGTTTTGGTAGATGTCCATTGAGTGCCTTTGAGAAGGCGGGTGTGTGGCTTTTCACTGTATGTCATGGCTGTCAAAGTGGGTGTCATGGTGCCCTATGTGTTCCACATGGTGTGGTGCAGGTGCTGATCTTATCCTCTTGACCTGGTTGTCCATTATTTTCTGGAGAGTGCATAGCTCCACATTGGGTGATATATGGGTAACCCTCACAGGTCTGAGTGTTTGGAGTTGAGAGGGGAGGGTTGTTTGTGTACATGCAGAAGTTGCAACAGTGTCCCAGAATGGACATGTGCACCAGGTCAATGAGAGAAATCACAGATAACCACCCTTCAAACATGCCAGGAGGGGTGGACATAACTAGTAAGTACTGGGGAGACATCTGTGATGAACAAGTACTGCTGATGGCACACAGGTGTGCCACACTTCATGATACAATAACCTGGTGAAGTGCCAAGCCATAATGCTAGTTGAAGCGCAACACAGAAAGAACTAGCATAATGTATGTGTGGAACAGAAGGCAGACTGCCTGCCACCTGTAATACTTTACCACAGCTGTGCAGTTATCAGCAGCTTTGGCCATGTGAAAATTTAGTAAACTCTGTAGTGCATGCAGTGACTGTGTAACACTATAGTAGACATACCTAGATAGGCAGGAGTTCTAATCCCAATACTGGCAAATGTGTATGCATGTGTGAATCATGTACTATCTGGCTCATACCATTTTTGACCTGTGTACTTCCCTTCACTCCAGTTTAGTAGACCTGTTGATGTCGTCCACCTCAGAAGTACCTTTGGTTGAGTTACAAGTGTATAAGCTGTGTGGCATGTTTCCTAACTGTATAGCACTAAAGTCGGAATACTTAATCCCAATACTGGCAAGTATGTGTGTGTGAATCATGTACTATCATGCTCATACCATTTTTGACCTGTGAACTACCCCTTACACTTCTCTTCACTCTAATGTAGTAGACCTGTTAATGTCATCCACCTTAGAAGTACGTTTGGAAGAGGTAGAAATGTATAAGCTCTGTCATGCTTCTGACAACTGCATAGCACTACAGTAGGAATGCCAAGATAGGCAGGAGATCATCCTAATGCTGGCAGTGAGATATTAGTAATATTTTTAAAAATAATATCCTTTTTTATCAATGTTTTGTTGACGATTGTTTTTTACTATGGAAAGGAAATGAACAAGAATTAAAGACCTTTGTTCAGTATTTGAATAATACCACAATTTTTCTTAAATTTACTATCAATTATTCTCGAAATAAAATATTTTTCTTGGATGTAGAAATATATAAAGGCACTGACAATAAATTAGAAACGTGTGCATTTAGAAAGAATGTACAAGTGAATAAATATACACATGTTAAAAGCATGCATGCAGCACATGTGTTTAAAGGTATTGTCAAAAGCCAGTTGTTAAGAATTAGTAGGCTGAACACAGATCTTGATAAATGTAAAGAACAAATGGAAATTTTATTTGAGGAATTTCAAAATAGAGGGTATGATAAAGAGAATACTATACAAATAAGTAGAAATATAATGGAGCTTAGGATGAAGCAAGGATCTCCTTATTTTAGTAGCTATGTGGATATTATTGATAAAGATAAGAAAACATGTCCTGTAGTAAGGTATGTCACCACATATAATAATTTGACAAAATATGTAGAGGCAATCATAAAAAGGAATTGGCGTATTCTAATGGTTCAACCGGAACTACAAGTATTGTTAGGTAATAAGCCTTATTTTGCTTATAGAAATACGAGCAATTTGAAGAAAAAATTATGTTTTAAATATTTTAAAGTGAATTTAACTACATCAGTGGTGTATAATACAGGAACAGTTCCCTGTTATAATTGTAGCTGTTGTTTAGATATTTGGGACAAATAAATATTTTGAACACCCAATAAATAAGTTAAAATATGAAATAAAATATGCAGCAACCTATAAAACAACTATGGTTGTTTATTTAGCTACATGCACACAATGACAATGTTTCTGTGTTGGAAAATGTTCTAGATGTTTAAAAGACCGTATTATTGAACATAGGTCAGATATGAAAAGGAATATTCCATCTAATGCATTAGCACAACATAGATTAGATAAAGGTAATTCACATAACTTTAAATTTAAGGTGTTAGAAGTTATATATAAGAACTTACGATTGGGTGATCAGAATAATAAGTTAGAAATGTCAGAATATAAGTGGATAATAAGATTAGCAGTGGATAGAACACCAGGATTAAATAATAGAATAACATTAAAACTGATGTTGGATTTTAGACAGAAACAATATAGGTAGGTAGTAATTTCAAAATGAAGGATATAAGTCTGATATACCTGTAATGAGTAGGCAAAGAATATATTTTGCAGCTATACCTTTGCCGTCACTATTTTTATAATTCAGTTGTTGAGTGTACTATGTTAAAATAGATAGACAGGTATTATTATAAATGAATAATTCTATTAATTTTTAGAGTTGAACATGCTTTTATATGTATTTTATGTTTCTTTATATATATGTATATATGTGACTTATAAGAATGAAAGTTGTACCTTTTAGAACTATTTGTATTTTTAATGAGATGTTAATGAAGTTGGGTTATACATTGGATCGCTGTGTCATGTGGTTGGTTTTTTGAAATTATTATTAATCCTAAGATCTATCACTATTTGAATTTAACACTGAAGAAGGGACATTCCAGAAAGCTTTGTTTGTTTGTTAATAAAGTGAACGTTTTCCATCCATTTGGTTTTTCTTTTTGTTGGTCGAAAATATTAGAATCGGTGGAAGTAAATTGAAATTGAACTTTCTATTTTGTATTCGTAGCTATGAGTTCAATAAGTTTGCTCTGTTTTAATTATTTAACCACAATGACACAGCCATTGCTAACTACTCAAAAAATGGGAAGAAATTTTGATGAAAATCACAAAAAGACACTGCGTGAGCTGCTGACACTGACTGGAAATCCTCTGGTAACACAGTTTCTGGGCATAAATGAGGTAAACGCTATAACTGCTCCTGAAGTCGATGACATTTTTTACAATTTATTAATGCAGCTTGAAAGGAAGGTGCAAACCTTCAAGAGACTTCAGTGGCAGCATATGAGTTTTCTTGCCTATATAGAATTTAACATCGTTCCACGAGGGCTTCGTATTCTTAAGATGCCATCTTATGAAAATACTTATCCTGAACTTCTAAAATCCTGGCAACAATTAAATTTAAAGTTGAGCAGGGACTATATGATTTTAATGAATGAACATTTTTTACCTATAGAAAATGAATTGCTTGAAGAAATAATAAGAGTGGAGAATGATCTAACCACTTCCAATAATTTTATGAAAGTATCGGTCCCCTATCAGCTGATGCTAAATAGAATGGACATATTAGATAAGAAATTACAAGCTACTAAACAACATAAATTGCAAAGGGATATTAATGATTTTAAAATGGGCCATATCTTTTCTTGGCCGAGATCTCAATTAAATAAAAAGAAATCTCGTACGAAAGAGCAGACTAACGGAATGGATGAACTTGATACTTTTACAGAAGTGGAGATAACTTCAAAGAATCGCGAAGAAAGTAATCCTTTGTCACAGCGGTCCAATCAGGAAGAAGAGTCTGCTATTGCAGTTACTGCACATGACGAGACTAGACAGCAGGAAAGTACTATACAAATGGAAGTAATGACGAGCTCCACATCTACATCAAATTTACAAGCAGAAAAGAGTAAAGCAACAGTAACACCAAGAACGAAGCAAGCTGATATTTTTTTAAAGTTACCTCAGCCAATATTAGTGAAACTACCAGAGAAGGTAGAGCTGAACAAACGCTCACAATCGAGAGGGCGTTCTCAGCAGAGAAACAATTCTTTCACGGGAAACTGGAAAAACGAAAGCCCACTTCCAAACACCAAACAGGGACGGAGATAAATGGTAAGCCTAATGACTCTTTTTTGAACTTATCGAGTCTTACTTTAACTACTGCAATGCAGAGTTTATTGAATAAAGGCTTACAGTTTATCCCATGTAGTTCAGACTCAATAGTGGAGGCATTGACTGATCTAAAAACTTTTGTTCGAAATGTATGCTTAAAACTGTTGTTCAAAGATTCATGCAATGATACAAGAGTTAAATTTAAGAAAAAAAGTACATTTATTCCTAATAACTATCCTATTTTGGATGCTTTTTTAATAATATGTGAAGATGATTTAAGAAGCTTGTATCAAGATGTAAATCCAGAAAATTTTAAAGTGAAAAAATATAACGTTTCGTATGATGAGTATTTAGCTTGTAAGCAATTATGTACTAATGAAAATATTATTATCAAGCAAGCAGATAAAGGAGGGGCAATGGTTATATTTTATAAAGAAGAATATAATATTTTAATGAAAGAATTTTTAAATGATAAACATACCTTCAAAGAATTAACATTTGATGAAGTGAGAAAGATAATTTATGAAATAAATATGTATGTATATGAGTTGCAAACACAAGATGATATTACAATAGAGTTATTTAACTTTTTTACAGTGCCAACTCCAGTGATCCCTGTAATATATGGGATACCAAAGCTGCACAAATCAATGACCACCCCACCAATGAGACCCATCGTCTCTGGAAGGGGGTTGTCAACAGAACCTATATCTATTTATATTCAGGAACAGTTATGTAAATATTGGCCTTTATGTCCTAGCTACATTGGAGATACAAATTACTTCCTGAAAAAATTGTATACATGGTATGAAAGTAATAATAATAGAGAATATATAATGGTAACTTTAGATATAAGTTCACTATTCACAGTAATAACAAATGATTATGGAGTTAATGCAATTCGTGAATTTTTATGTGAAGAAGTGAAAATGAAAGGGAAAGAGGTGGAAACACTTTGTAGTATGATAGAAATAGTCTTGGAAAAGAATGTTTTTTTAATTAATAGGAAGCCATATTTACAAATGTCAGGAGTGGCCATGGGTACTGCTATGGCCAACACCTATGCTAATATAGTATTAAATTAATGGGAAAAAATTATATGCAAGATATTAGTAATATTTTTAAAAATAATATCCTTTTTTATCAACGTTTTGTTGACGATTGTTTTTTACTATGGAAAGGAAATGAACAAGAATTAAAGACCTTTGTTCAGTATTTGAATAATACCACAAATTTTCTTAAATTTACTATCAATTATTCTCGAAATAAAATATTTTTCTTGGATGTAGAAATCTATAAAGGCACCAACAATAAATTAGAAACTTGCGCATATAGAAAGAATGTACAAGTGAATAAATATACGCATGCTAAAATCATGCATGCAGCACATGTGTTTAAAGGTATTGTCAAAAGCCAGTTGGTAAGAATTAGTAGGCTGAACACAGATCTTGACAAATGTAATGAACAAATGGAAATTTTAATTGAGGAATTTCAAAATAGAGGGTATGATAAACAGAATACTTTATAAATAAGTAGAAATATAATGGAGCTTAGGATGAAGCAAGCATCTCCTTATTTTAGTAGCTATGTGGATATTATTGATAAAGATAAGAAAACATGTCCTGTAGTAAGGTATGTCACCACATATAATAATTTGACAAAATATGTAGAGGCAATCATAAAAAGGAATTGGTGTATTCTAATGGTTCAACCGGAACTACAAGTATTGTTAGGTAATAAGCCTTATTTTGCTTATAGAAATATGAGCAATTTGAAGAGAAAATTATGTTTTAAAGATTTTAAAGTGAATTTAACTATATCAGTGGTGTATAATACAGGAACAGTTCCCTGTTATAATTGTAGCTGTTGTTCAGATATTTGTGACAAAAAATATTTTGAACACCCAATAAATAAGTTAAAATATGAAATAAAATATGCATCAACCTGTAAAACATCTATGGTTGTTTATTTAGCTACATGCACACAATGTCAATGTTTCTATGTTGGAAAATATTCTAGATGTTTAAAAGACTGTATTATTGCACATAGTTCAGATATGAAGAGGAATATTCCATCTAATGCATTAGCACAACATAGATTAGATAAAGGTAATTCACATAACTTTAAATTTAAGGTGTTAGAAGTTATATATAAGAACTTATGATTGGGTGATCAGAATAATAAGTTAGAAATGTTAGAATATAAGTGGATAATAAGATTAGCAGTGGATAGAACACCAGGATTAAATAATAGAATAACATTAAAACTGATGTTGGATATTAGACAGAAACAATATAGGTAGGTAGTAATTTCAAAATGAAGGATATAAGTCTGATATACCTGTAATGAGTAGGCAAAGAATATATTTTGCAGCTATACCTTTGCCGTCACTATTTTTATAATTCAGTTGTTGAGTGTACTATGTTAAAATAGATAGATAGGTATTATTATTATAAATGGAAAATTCTATTAATTTTTAGAGTTGAACATGCTTTTATATGTATTTTTATGTTTTTTTATATATATGTATATATGTGACTTATAAGAATGAAAGTTGTACCTTTTAGAACTATTTTTATTTTTAATGAGATGTTAATGAAGTTAGGTTATACATTGGATCGCTGTGTCATGTGGTTGGTTTTTTGAAATCACTATTTGAATTTACACTGAAGAAGGGACATTTCCGAAAGCTTTGTTTGTTTGTTAATAAAGTGAGCATTTTCCATCCATTTGGTTTTTCTTTTTGTTGGTCAAAAATAATAGAATCGGTGGAAGTAAACTGAAATTGAACTTTATATTATGTATGGGCTGTTCCCCAGACAAGTGTTGTCCTTGGCAAATCAGTAGCATACTCTGGTGATCGCATTATGTAGATGGTGACATCCATTTCTTGACTTTATATCCCTCAGAAATCAACAAACCCTGTAACACCAGCAACTTTTCTCAGTGTATAACATGAATATTTCATGTATGGCAGTGTATTTGTTCTTCTGTCCGTCAATTATGTCAGGCTTTGTTTAGATGTCATACAAAGTAAGTGGATAGGTATACTGGTCTATCATTATTTAGTGCTGTAATTCCTGCTGAGGGGAATGGCTGGGAAACATGTTGAAGTCTGTACATTCAAGAGGTAGGTGTATAGAGGATGCTCTTGGATGGCCTTGTAGCATATTTTATGTGGGGGACAGTAACACGTTTTAAAACTAGGCTGTTAGAACATGTCAGACATAATACTGATAAGAAATATGTCAGTTCTATAGCTGTACATTTGAATAAATTACACCATGGGGACAGTAGTGGGGCTCAAGTGTTTCTGAAAATGTCTGTTCCTCAGTGTGATGAAACATTCATAAAAGGACAATTGTTATGTACAGAATTCAATGTATTAATATTAACAATGATACTTTATCCCATAGGGGGTTAAATGATGAGTGTACTTGGAGGCTGTGTATTCAATTATGTAATTAGGTGTCAATTGCTTATTGGGATTAAGGCATGTTTTTCTGGTGATGTTTACTACTTGAAGGCTTTGGCCAAGACATCAGAGTATAATAAAAATGTGTGAATTACTGGCTGGCTGTATTTTTCTTTGCTATGTTCAGACATTTTATTTGTTTTTCTAATAGATT
This sequence comes from Protopterus annectens, assembly GCF_019279795.1. Classification (NCBI taxonomy): domain Eukaryota; kingdom Metazoa; phylum Chordata; order Ceratodontiformes; family Protopteridae; genus Protopterus; species Protopterus annectens. The sequence goes on from NC_056744.1 coordinate 755,686,805, forward strand.
GTTGTATGTCTGGCCATTATGCATGGCCTATCATGATTTTGTAGCAGTGTACAGTTCACTTATTTATTTGGATGGGGGGGGCAGATGTGAGTGTCATGGCTGCTTTTGTATCCAACTGTGCCTGCTGCCCCAGTTGTGAGTGGTCTATCAGCAGCATATGTTTGTATGGGGATTTTGGGACATGTATGCATATATATAAATATATATGTATATATTTGTGTGTATATATATATATATATATATATATATATATATATATATATATATATATATATATATATATATATATATATATATATACATACACACACACACACACACACACACACACATATATATATATATATATATTATATATATATATATATATATATATATATATATATATATATATATATATATTATATACATATATACACCTCAGTATTTATTGTTAATTTATCTATATATTGTTGTACACATATATGGATCTCCCTACATATCTCACTCTCTCTCTATGTATGTTTATATTCATATATATATATATATATATATATATATATATATATATATATATATATATAGGTACCAATTCTTCCTAATTGCACACTTGTCTCTTCCCTAGTGTAAACTGGCTGTAAAGAAGGGTATGTTTGAGACAACATCCTCAATCAATGCAGCTGAAGTGGCTTACTGGTAAATTGCGTATGCTATGGTGTGCAAGGTCCTGGGTTCAAGACTTGCAAAGGCTATTTATATTGTTGCTAGGCAAAACAAGGACTGTTGGATACAGAGTGATTAAGGCCATTTTGAGCATCTTTAAGCAGGTTTACCCGATGGTAAGCTGTGCTAACGTACAGTTAAACGAATAGGTACTTACACTATGTAGGCTTTGCTTACCAGTGCGCAAATCTGCTTAGCCAGTTACATTTAAGCAATGGTTACAGCCTTGGTAACCAGTGATCATATTCCATACGGATAAGATAGCAAGGTAATGACATCTTTAATAAGTGTACTTAATTCCCTGTACATAATATGCTCCTATATGCTGTCATTACAGTAGCAGGGGGTGTGAATATACTGTATGAGACACCTGGATATACATGGGTAGTACCACAATCTGTTCTCTTTGGATTTGTTTCATACATGGGCAGTATCCCAAGTCATACTTGCATGTTACACCAGCTACAGTGCACTGGCTGACAGAGATAGTTTAACACATATGGTATCATTATGTTGGTACTTTTAATAGTGCTTTTTCAAGTAAAAGTAGATTGCAGATTGTAGTACTGGAACCATATACCCCTGCATGCAAAGCTGGACTCTGAGTACCGAGTATCTTGTTCTACGTGTTTGAGCTGAATGTTTATATGTATCCCCTATTGGATATTGATCTGATATGTTGATATTAACTGTACACTACTATGTTCTTTGGATACGTCATTGGGGACTGTTGTCATATAGTAATGGCATACCTTTCAGTTTCAGACATGTATCTTTCAATACATTCATCCTAATGCATAACCTGTGGGCTATCTACTTTCTGTCTGTCATCTGTACAGATGTGCAGATGTCAGGTATTGCTATGGCCATACCACTATGTAGTTGCCCACATTGTATTGTGCTTGGACACTGCTGCTAGTTCCAACATATGGGACATTCCTTAATGGGGGCCTTGCCCCATTTCCTTGCCTGTGTGAGGGACATTATAGAGGTGGTGACCTACAGATTCACATACAGTGGGTGACAATATGTCACAGGACAGGACATGTGGAGACAGCCAACCAACATGAGGGACATATCCCCAGATTTGTGAACAGATTGTATGTCATCAGTGCTGTTATACATATGGTGGATTGATAGCTTGACAGGGTTTGTGTGGACATGTATTTAGTATGTGACGTCACGACTCACAGTGATATGTCTCTGACATACCTCTCCACTGGCACACTTCCCACAGACTGGCCACATGTCTGCCTGTCATGTTTTGTGTGTTCACCAGATAGATGGTGTCCTTGGTAAATAAGTTGTGGACTCTGGGGAATGCAGTCAGTAAATACTCACATCTATTGGTATTACCAACATCATATTCCTCTTAAAGGATGTTACAACAAACCCAGTGACATCTGCAACTGTTTCAATGTATGGCAGCAGTATGTCCAATCTACCTCAGTGTTTGCATCTCTGTTCCCACCTAGTGTTATAGGGGTTGATGCCAAGCTTAGTGAGTGGGAATCTTATCAAAGGCTTTGGCAAGATCAATGTAGGCTGTAGGTGTCACCTTGCCTTCATCCACAGCGCAGGTGACTGATGGCAAGAGGTTGACCAGGTTGAATGAGCAGGTATGACCTGCCCTTTACAAAGGTAAACTGTGTGGGATCCTGAGTCTGCAGATTCCCATATCACTGTTTATTAGGTGCATGATGATGTATTCCATAGCTTTGCATAAGAGATTTGTCAGACAGTTGGGGCGGTATTTCCCTGGGTCTGTAGTTACACCTCGTTTGAGGGGAGGGGTGACCATAGCAGTGCACAATTCAGTAGAGACAAAGCCTGAGATGAGGCTGTGCTTTAATAGGGCACACAGGTAATGTGCCAGGTCACTCTGTAGTTCATGTAAAACACAGCCAGGGATATTCTCAGGTCCCATAGATGCCTTGGAGAGTGGTGTTGTAACCTGTGCTGCAGGAATACTGGGTGCCTGGAAGTGTACTGGTATTGGGATTGGTCCTTTGGGGGGAGTGAGGGGTAATGTTTGCACTCAAGATGCCAGGCAGTATATTGGCATTATTTGTTGCCTCAATCTGGGAGGTACCATTGTCTAGTTGCTCAGAACAATTCTTGGTAATGCCATGGAGATTCTTTACATAACTGTCTCAGGCCTTGCAGTTGTCTTTACTATGTGTTCCAAGTCTGTTCTCACAGCTAACTTTATAGTATTTGATGAGGGATCTCAACTATTCATTAAGGCTGATAAGGGTTTATTTCCTGTCTTGGGACTTCACCTAATTCCACATTGGTTCCCTACTTCTGTTGTACAGTTTCTTTATGGGAGGGGACCACCAGATCAGCTTCCTTTTTTTGGAGGTGAGGGTCCTGGCTGTATTGGGTAAGGCAGTATCCATGCATTTGTGTACGTATTCATAGTGCATTGTTGTATGATTCAGCTGTCATGCAACTAGTCTCCATTTGCATGGGTGACGTGAGGTTAGCCACCTCTGCTTTTACAAGGCCATAGTTAGCTTTGGAAAGGCTTTTCATGGTGGTTACCTGTGCAGTGAGGGTAGGATGGCTGTTGATTTCCAAACGTGATTACTTTGTGTTCAGATATAACAAATGAGGTGTTGACTATTGGTGTAGAGCAACAGTCGCCCATGTTAGGAAGGACCAGGTCGATGTGATGGGCATGTGCATCAGTAAATGAGCAGCTTTCGACTTAATGGTGGTGTCATTGAAGTCAACCAGTATGAGAGTGTCAGGCCGGACACTAATATTCTTCAGAGTGTTTATGGACATGGAGTGTGAGTCTTGGGAAATGTATGGGGACCTATCACAGGCTACAACCTCAACCACTGTCTTACTCGATGTAAGCTATGCCTGCAGGATCTGTAAGGCATAATGTTGGTCTACCACTCTGGAGGTGTGTGCATCCTTTATGAATAAGAAAATATCACCTTTGGCGCTTCAGTCCACGTTTTGTAGCCAAATGTTATGGAATTACGTATAGGCTAGTAGTTCAGGGTTGCTTCTTGCTGCCTTTTTCTAGTGAGTGAGTTTCCAGATTTAGAATTCCAGTGTGCAGCAGCATGATCCTCTGATTGCCATGTATTTGTAGCTGTCATATATTTCTCTATATTTATGTACGCATATATATATATATATATATATATATATATATATATATATATATGTATTTATTAAGCTTTTATATATATATATATATATATATATATATATATATATATATATATATATTTACACACACACACACACACACACACACACACACAGGCACATATATATATATATATATATATATATATATATATATATATATATATATATATATATATACACACACACACACACACACACACACACACACACACACACACACACACACACACACACACACACACACACACACACACACACACACACATATATATATATATATATATGTGTGTGTGTGTATGCATATATGTGGATATGAATGTGGATGTATATCTCTCTATGTATACATGTATCATGTATATATTTGTCCACATATATGCATCTCCATACATATATACATGTATATATAGACTACCTGACTGATTCTACAGACTCCTTTCCCTGCTGTTGGATGACTGTACTAACTGATATGTTTGGGATGTTATCACAATGTTGTAAGGCTCAGATGGTATAATGGTACATTGTTTTGACCATAGTTTACAAGGCCCTGGGTCCAGAACTTGGCAGGCATTATTATTTTATTGCAAGGCAGAACAGTTCAGCTATGAAAGACGGGATAAGGGCTATATTTACAAGAGGCCCCTAGTTTGGCCCCCTTCACCCACATTTACATAGCCTTTGGTCAGATTTCTTACAGTAAGAGGTTCAGCGTGTGGATCCAGTGTCTGAAGTCTGAATATACTACATACATACATGCACACAAATATATATATATATATATATATATATATATATATATATATATATATATATATATATGGGTCCACTATGTAATTTTGAAATACTGAAATCTCGAATTCAGTATTTCGAAATTACATAGCCAAAAACTCAAAGTTCCAAAACCGGCAGAAGTGCGAAATTCAAAATCCCGAAACACGGAGATGTTGAATTTCCGCTTCCGCTTGTGCAGTGTGTGGATGTATCAGATGAATTTAGGTACATTTGTTTGTGTAAATGTGTTGGTTAGGGGCTTTAGTGTGTGTGTGTGTGTGTGTGTGTGTGTGTGTGTGTGTGTGTGTGTGTGTGTGTGTGTGTGTGTGTGTGTGTGTGTTGTGACTGTGATGTGTGTGAGAGACTGTAAGATGTGTGTGTGTGAGTTTCGTTTGTATTTCTGTTTGTGCAATCTCAGAGTTAGAATATATGTGTAGGGGGGTGGGGATGCAGGGTAGCTTGCCCCATGCTTATCTATAGTGTAGATGCATTTATTTGATTGTGGGGGGGTTTTGTGTTTGTTTATGTGTGTACTGTATGGGTAGTGTAGTTTCGGCATTTTGAATTTCGTGGTTGTGTGTTTTTGGAATTGTGAGTTGTGCTTGGGTTTTTGGCTATGTAATTTTGAAATACTGAATTTGGGGATTTCAGTATTTCGAGATTACATAGTGGACCCATACATATACATATATATATATATATATATATATATATATATATATATATATATATATATATATATATATATATATATATATACATATATATATATGTTTAGATTATTATGACAGATATGGTTGTGGGAAAGAGAGATGTCAATTAACAACTTGCATATCCTTGCAGTACTCACAACTTTAATGATCATTGCTCTAATCATTACTCTACAGGTATTATTACAGTACCCTATGGCCCTTTGGCCAGTTGTATGTTTCTACACAGTGTATAATTCATCTGTCTTACAGCTACTTTCTACTTTTGTTACCTGGAAGACCTGTGGAGGGAATGTTTATTAACACTACCTAACTCTTTCTACACATAACCCCAAAATCCTAGTTAGAATTATGCATACAGCTTAATAAGTTAATACCACTCCCGGGATTCAAACCACGCCTGTGTCTGCTAAAAATACAACTGCGATCGCTTACTTCAATGTTTTCTTTCTAAGTCTCTCTTGGTTGTACAATCTGACCTTTTAATTGCAGCATTCTTATACAGACATTCTAGACATATTTTTATGTAGCACAGTGTGGGGAACAGTCGATAACACAACATTTCTATTCAGATATCAGATTTTGGTGAATGCAACATGTCAGGCCATACAATACCAGAGCAAACGCAACCAGTCCAGGATTTAGATCTTTATTGCCAGGCAGTTACAGTTACCTGGAAGACCTGTGGGGGGAATGTTTATTAACACTACCTGACTCTTTTTACACATATTCCCAAAATCCTAGTTAGAATTATACATACAGCTTACTACCACTCCCGGGATTCAAACCATGCCTGTGTTTACTAAAAATACAACAATTTGTTTATCATCAGAGTGAGCTATTGAGAAACTGCTATCTCTTCCTTCAATGTTTTCTTTCTAAGTCTCTCTTGGTTGTACAATCTGACCTTGTAATTACAACATTCTTATACAGACATTCTAGAGATATTTTTATGTAGCACAGTGTGGGAAACAATGGTTAACACAACATTACTATTCAGATATCAGATCTTGGTGAATGCAACATGTCAGGCCATACAATACCAAAGAGAACACAACCATCCCAGGATTTAGAAATGTATTGCCAGGCAGTTACACTTTTATTTAAATATGACCTATATGGGACTATTATTGTCATATTGTCTGGTTTATTCAGTACAAACCATACACATTTTTTATACTGACATTTTACTCCTTTATATTTATTTGGTATGACTACTACAAGCAGGATTGTTACTCACCAGCCTCGTGACGCAGCCTTTTCAACCTACTGGCATAGGCTTTCTGGCTTCCTGGTTCACATCCCACTCACCTGAAGTTGTAATGAAAATAGAGAAACATTTATGCATATAATACGAAAACTAAGCAGTTCACACCAAAGCAACACTTCCACTGTGTGAAGAACCAGACCGTTGGGGAAACGTTAGAATGAAACAGACTTTATTGTTCTTGTCTTAAAATAAACATAAAAAAGTTCGCTATTCAGTGTAAAATCTTTCATTAAACCAAAAAAACAATTAGAATCAAGCGCTTTCGCTTGGTCTCAATACCAAGCTTTATCAAGATGAAAAATGTGCTGAATGGAGCTGTTAATATAGGGCTCATTTACCACCATGTGACAACAGTAATAATTAAACTTTAAAGCTATACTGTCATTGACTGACCTAACTACACTTCACTTGCAACATTATACCATTACCATACAATACATTGATGTTCATATAGATAAATAAAATATAGGAAATCATGTTAACTTTATTAAAATATTAAAATACATTGGATCCATATTCTTATATCCTGCAATAGAATGAATTCACTTTATGTTCTTTACCCTGATATTTAATTATATCCTACCCATATCTATTAAAACTAGCATGTATATAAATATATAAAAATATTAAAAATATTGAATGTATATAAAATATGGATACATTTTATGATGTATAAATATATAAATAATTAAATAAACAAAATTAATACAAAATGTTCTTAATAAAACATATGGTGAAAATTTTCTTAAAAATGTTTTAAATATTTTATATATAAATATATAAACTACCCTAAAATACTTTGTAAAAAACCAATGTATTACTAAAAATGATATACATATTATCCCATATTGTATTACATTAATGTAACTAAACGAATGGCATACTGATCAGACAATTGACAATTTCTATAAACAATACATTGAATTACTATGAAATCACAGTCTGGCCATTCTTAATTTAAGGACACTTTTTATATTTATATTGTCATTCAAACCAGGACTAGTGGCAGCATCTAATTTGAGCTGCCACAAAAGTTCCCTATATTCTAGACGTGCTTCCCAATCACCCCCTCTACCATCCATTTGTACTTGTTCTAACACGATAAAGTTTAAACACATTTCTGGGCATGAAGTAGAATGTTTATAAAAAGCATTGGTTTCTTTTTTTCTCGAGACTTCATACAAATGCTCATAAATTCTCTTTCTTAATGATCTCTCTGTTTTACCGACATAGAAACTATAACACTTTGTGCAATAACCCAAATATACTACTCCCTGTGTTGCACAATTCGCATAAATGTTGGCTTTGAAATAAAAATTCCTTGAAGGGATATGTAAAGAGCCTCTATTTGAAATGAATGTGCACTGCTTGCACATTCCACATTTGTAAGTGCCTTTTTTCAAATTCTTACTATTACTAGTTCTCCCTTGGGGTTGAAATTTCTCAAATAATTCTTTTATGTTGGTGCCCCTACGTCTGGTAAATTTAGGATACTTTGAAATGTATTTTTTCGATTCTTCATGTCCTGTTAAAATTGGCCAAAACTTAGTGATTACCTCTTCAATTTGTTTAGAGTTGTTTGAATACGTATGTATCTAGTTATTATAAAAACCAGTATTATTGACTTGACTGAGTTTTGGTTCCTGAGTCAGCCCCAAACCTAATAAAGGGGGATATTTATTCTCTCCATGTTCCAGGACTTCCTTACCCATTTCATCTATCAATCCTTCAGGATAACCTCTTTCTAAAAACATACTTTTTAACGTCATCAATTCTTCCATAAAGTATTCTACAGTACTTGACATTCTTGATGCCCTGATCATTTGCCCTTTTATAATGCCTTTTTTCTGATGATAAGGATGGCCACTTGTGAAATGTAGGTATGTGTTGGAAAAAGTGGGCTTTCTGTACAACTTGGAAGTGAACCTATTATTGACACAATCTTTAGAAACTGTCAGGTCCAAATAATTCATTTTCTCATTACTACTGACATATGTGAAGGACAAAAAAGAAGTTGTGGAGTTGATGTATTCAAAAAATTCTAAAAACTGTTCCTCAGTACCATTCCACAAAATACTTATATAGTCTAGAAACCTGGTATAGTGCTTTATATACTCCTTCCAATGAGTGGAAAAAATGAAGTCCTGCTCCCATCTGTGTAATACTATATTTGCATACATTGAGGCGCATAGTGCACCCATTGCCACTACCTTTTTCTGTTTATATATCTCTCCATTAAAGAACATGAAATTATTTTTCAATATAATTTCCATGAATTCAACAAGTAGATTAATAGTATTAGCCGACATACCTGATTCTTTCACTAATGTTTCATTGAACCAATTTAAACCCTGTTCATGTGAAATACTTGGAAACAAATCCACAACATCAATAGTTATCAATATTAATTCTTCTTGAAAAAAATCTTCTTGTATACCTCTTAAAAAGTCCCAAGAATCCTTACATATGTATTTCAAGGTTGTGGCAAAGCTCTTAAGCCTATAGTCAACAAACTTTCCTATAGGTTCTAGAATCCCTCCTTTACCTGACACTATAGGCCTGAATTTTAATGGTTCAAGACCTTTATGTGTCTTGGGGATTCCAAAAATTATTGATATCTTAGGTTTGCTGACATTTAGGTAGTTGTAGACCTCTTCATTGACAAATCCTTGTAATAAATTGTCCATCAGCGTGTACTTAATTTTAGAATAGGCTAAATTCACTTCATTTTTGGATAACAATTCATATTTTTCAGAGTCTTGTAACATATTGAACAAATACATTTCATAGTCCTGCATGTACATCAAAACAAGCTCTCCTCCTTTGTCTGGCTTCATGGTTCTACATCTTTCTTTCCTTAGGAACTGAATTAATGCCATCTCTTCTCATTTCATATTGGCAGGTACTCTATCTGTTTTTTTAGAAATGATCTTTCTTATTTCCTTACTGTCCATTTCCTCAAACACTTTTAAAGATGGGTGGGTTGGGTGGTTGTAAGTATTAGATCTAGTTAATGTGGTTTTTGTGTGGGGCTGTCCATTAAAATTCAGAGTTAAATTTATCTGCCTTATAAATAACTTCAAATCTATTAAAGCTTCTGCTAAATCAGCAGGGCACATTGGAATGAAATGGAGACCTGTTATAAACAAGTCAAAAAACTCTTTCTTAATTTCTATCTCTGTAAAATTGTATATTGTGAAGTTTTTATCCTTCACCAAGGTGTAGTTTTTATTTTCTTCACCTTCTTGTAGAACTAGTTCATTGGAATCTACCAAATTTAAAAAACTATTATTAGTCACCCCCAAATCTATGACTTTCTCCATTTCTGTTGTAAAGTTCTCCCCCCTCCCCATTAATCTGTCCTGAGGGAAGTGAAAATCCTGATGGGAGTTCTTTCTACTCTTTTCAGCTAATCTTTCACTCCTTCTCAATGGTTCAGTGAGAGGTTGTGTGTGGATATTTCTATATGTATTTACCTGAGCTCCCATCCTATTACGGTCGTCTTTCCATTTATTTCTCACTACCACAGGGTAAGCTAACCATTCTTCATATTCGTTTAAGTCCCTTTCTAGTTTATTGATCTTCCTATTCAAAATTTTTAAACAATACTGGTCTACCTCATTGAATACATTATCATAACTTTTTTTAACAGATAAAAAACTGGTGTCATTAATCAACTTTTCATTCTGGACATTTAAATCCTTAAGGAGAATATCAGCCTTAGCTTCATATTCTTCAACCATTACTTCCAAAACCTGCAGTCCAGCTCCGTTAAAAATTTTACACAGTTTCTCATAATATGCTGTTCCTGGCTGCACGTTGTTGGGAAACTTAAAACAACGTAAGCCCTTGGGCACTCATTCAACATTTACACATTCTTTTAAATAATTGATCTCTAATTGGTTACTTTTATATGAATATAGTCTTTCTTTTAAATTATTAAACCGCTGTTCAATGTCAGTTTTGTCAGCTTGTACAGTACCTTGCTTGAACCAGAACTGCTGGTCTACCTAGAGACTGAAGTTAAATTGTTTATTTGGAGCATCAAATTCAGATGAACGCTGACCAGAAAATATTTCCACAGGATTGTTACCAGCTTGTTTAGATGAGACAGGTCCTTGATTAAAGTCGTTTTGCATTCCTTGTTGTAGAATCTCTGCTTCATGAGTTATACGCATTTTTCTTTGCTCTAACGCCTGTTCTTGGTTACCAGGTATTGGACAGGAAGTCCCGCCTCTGTTGCATCTTAGCGTCTCATTTAATTGGGTTAACAAATCCAAAACTTTATTGAACTCTGCGCATGACATTCTAGAGATATTTTTATGTAGCACAGTGTGGGAAACAATGGTTAACACAACATTACTATTCAGATATCAGATCTTGGTGAATGCAACATGTCAGGCCATACAATACCAGAGAAAACACAACCAGCCCAGGATTTAGAACTTTATTGCCAGGCAGTTACACTTTTATTTAAATATGACCTATATGGGACTATTATTGTCATATTGTCTGGTTTATTCAGTACAAACCATACACATTTTTTATACTGACATTTTACTCCTTTATATTTATTTGGTATGACTACTACAAGCAGGATTGTTACTCACCAGCCTCGTGACACAGCCTTTTCAACCTACTGGCATAGGCTTTCTGGCTTCCTGGTTCACATCCCACTCACCTGAAGATGTAATGAAAATAGAGAAACATTTATGCATACCTATCCATCACATACTTAGGTAAACAGTTATTGCTATGAATACTTACACACTGCTGGGACATCTCCACTCTCTCTTGCTTCTTGGATCCACTGTCAATTTGTTCTGCTTGTTTTGTTTTCCTGTCAAGCAGTGTTAAAATAATTGATTTGTTAGCTGTTTAAAACATTATTTAGAGCCTCCTTGCTGTTTTTTTAAGTATTTTTTTCTTTTTTGTCTCACTGCTATTTTCCTTCTGTGTTTAAAAATTCTGTAGTGTCTCCTGCTGAAACTAGGGTAGCTAGTAGCTGTAGCATAGTCCAGATACAGGTTTGCTACATCTAGGTCTATTTGTAGTGGCTGTTTGTTCTCTGCACATTTTCCAGGTCATTTTTGATTGGAAAGGCTCCTTCTGCACCCTAGTGCAGATAAATGTGCTGATTCAAACTTGTCTGGTGAAGGGTGGTTGGTTTAGGGCTTGGAGTAAGTTTTTAAAGTTTTTTCATGTTTTTAGCTTCTGGCATTTAAGCCCTGAGTTTGATCAGGTTTCTGCTGTGCAACTGTGCGCCATAACCAGACAGATAAAGTCAACACTTTTTTTCCATTAGATACAGCTGTATCATATTAGTGTAGCCCTCATCCTTAATACTTTTCTGGTCAAAGAAATACTGTTAGGGAGCTGTACCCTAATAAACCACCAGCAAAAAAAAAAAAAAAAAAAAAAAAACACTGCAGAAATATCCATTCACTGATCTCCTCCATAATTGGTCCTGAAAAGCCCCTCCCTGTTTGTGATAACAGTTTTTCAACCTAGGATTATGGACAGTTGGACCACCCTTGTTTCTCCTGCCAACCTTGGTGACTTGGGTCTCTAAAGGTAGTGTAGCAATTGCCTCATGTACAGTGACAATCCTCTACTAATAACTCAACTCTAGTACAGAGTGTGAGAGATGTATCTACACCAAGAATCTTGAATCCATGCTCTCGCGCACTCAAAACAGTAACACTGAATTGGTTGTCAACCCAGCCACCACTACTCAGGCACATAGGACCACTACTTCTACACATAGTATGCATCAAATACAAAAATCAACATACACAGAGGTTGTCTAAAAAAATGAAACACCAGATACCTCCAAAAACACAAGGCTGCTACAACTAACACAGATCCTACAGCACCTATGACACATAGTAACACCAGTGTCTCACCTATCAAGCCCATAAGGTGTATCACTCAAAAAACAAATTTTCTTCTCAATGGAGACTCCATAGTGAGATACAAGGATGTCCCACTCATCAGGTTGGACAAGGAGAAAGTCATGGTCAGCTGCCTGTCTAGCTCAGATCATGTATACAGTCAGGACTCTCAGCAACAAGTACCATTATAACCCTGTTATAGTTCATGTTGGAGTGAATGACCTGAGACATGCTTCACTGGACTATATGAAGAGAGACATGATTGAGCTCTCTGGGCATGTGTTCCAGGCAGGTATGTCCCTAGCCTTGAGCAGCATACTACCCTCACCTAGAATTATGCCACAGTATAAACAAAAATGATTGGTTTCAATAATTAGCTTAGTTTTTGGTGTCTTTCAAAGGGAATCCAGTTTCTGTCAGCCTGGGAAGAGATGGTCAACAAACCTTGCTGCATTCCCAGAGACAGTTTGCATCTGGCAACACTAGAGTTTCAGCTGCTGGCAAAGGCTCTTGCCTCTTCCATAGTGCCTTTTTTAGGCAAGGTCTTAAAAAAATTATCAGTGTGAAATTTGACAATCATAATAAAATAAGGATCATGCTGCTAAACACTAGGAGATTAAACCAAAAACTGCACACTGTGGAAGCACTTCTTTCACTGGAAGATGCAGATGTCTGTGCAGTCACAGAAACCTGGTTTAAGGCCTCAGAGAGTACCCTGGCCTTGCAAGGCTACAATGCCTTCACACCAAACAAACATGTGAGAACCAAAGGAGGCAGTGTTTCTATCTATATTAGAGATAAATTCACCTCCCGTCTAGTTAGACTGGACAACTTCATGGAGTTACTCCAAGTTCAGGTTACTGTGGGTAAGGCTCCCATTCAAGTCATAGCCAATTATAGATGCCCTCCATGGGTAATAACGTGCTTGAAGCCTACTTGACAAAACTGGAGTCAATCCAAATATTCCCAAGCACTCTGGTTATGCGGGATTTCAATTATCCCACCATCAACTGGTAAACCTACTCTAGCCCTAACTCAGTGGCCCAACAGTTCCTTGACTTTGTTAACTCAAATGCCCTGGAACAAATTGTCCATACCCTGACAAGAGGAACAAACATACTAGATCTGGACCTCACTAACATGTAAAACAGATACACTGCCACAAGTGTCAGACCCTCATTAGTTAAATCTGATCAAAAATCTGTTACATCAAGTTGGCACTAACACCAGAACTCACAAAGGGTGAAATCAGACTAAAGAATATTTCCAAGGCAAACTATATCCTACTAGGTGAAGGTGCAAATGCATTCCAAGCCCCACTCCTAGCTGGAAGTGGTAACTACACAGAAGCTTACACTAAAGCCCTGTGCAATCACTTGCATAAGTGTTTAGAATCGGCTTTACCAGAAAGAATCAAAACCAGCAGCCATGGTGGACACCCAGCAGCAACAAAATTTACAATAAATGCAAAAAGTTGCTGTCCAAGAAAACAAAGGCAAGGCCCCAATAATGGAAAAGCACCCTCCTTAGTGTCAAGAGACAAATAAGGCACAATGTCAAATCTTGTAAGGGGTTCTTTGAGAAAAAATTAGCAAGCACAGCCAAGGATAACCATAAGGCCTTTTGCAGCTATGTACATAGCCTAAAAGGTAGGACCCAAGGATGTGTAGAACTAGTGGCCAACTGTATCACACACATTGACTGCACAGAGATAGCAAACTTGCTAACCGACAGATGTGGTGAAAATTTCACTTCCTTATCCCCTCCAAACTTATCACAGAGGTTTCTAACAAAGAAGATCAAGGGACTCCAGCATGTGCCTTATACAGACTGACTAAAGTCCCTTTCACTATATTCTGTATCATATAGACTTCTTAGGGGAGACTTATGCCTGGCATATAGAGCAATCTCAGAACCAAACCTAATGAACTTGCTGCATACCTGATCAAATCAAACAGGACTAGAGCTACCTGTTCCAGGGACCTAAATATGGCCTGCAACATAAACAGGACATTCTGGAGGGACAGATTTGTCTCTCACTGACTGCCACATCTTTAGAATAGGCTACCAATTCATGTGAAACAGATCACCTCTATGACACTGTTCAAGAGGAACCTGGACAAGTGGATGGGCCACCATAAATTCTTACTGGGGATCGTGCCCAAAACCCTCCTAGACATGGGATATCAGTACTAAGTGCAATCCTGGGTATTGACTAGCATATCTATGGTATTACACTGGGCTGAAACAGTAGCCTAGTAAATGCCTGTGACCCTATATATCCATATCTACACACACACACACACACACACACACACACATATATATATCTATATCTATATATGTATATATATATATATATATATATATATATATATATATATATACATCTATATATATATATTCATATATATATGCCCTATATATATATTGGGATTTTAGAACAGCAGGTGTATGCCTGAGTAGAGCTGGAGTTTTTCTTTAACCGGGCAGCATATGGCATCTGTTTGAGCCTTTGATCCTCTTGGTGAGGTACTTTTGGGGTCTTCATCCCAAAGGGCATGTACTCAATTATGGGCCTGATGAGGGATGAGTAATGATCTATGTGAATCCCTTCATGATTAGGTGGGCTATATAAATGTTTTTCTAACCACTTTGACTATACACTTTTTTTTTAGCTTGAGGCCATGGCTCTGGCACCAGTTGTCTGTTTCTATGAGGCCCTTTGAGGTCCCAGGGAGCCTTGTGGGACACCACACTTGTAACTGGTTTGAGTGGACACATGGCTCAGCAATTCTAACCATGTGGGTTCTGTCCTTGAGCCAGTTTGCAATCCATCTAGTGACATAGGGTTATATTTAAGCTGGTGAGGACTGTTTCAAAGAAATCAACCAGGTTTAAGAGGCAGGATTGTAGGTCCCCAATATCTTTATTTATGAGGTGGCACATATCCCTGTAGTAAGGCTGAGATTGAACAGTAGTTTTATGTTTGGGTTTAGCTCGTGTGCTTCTCTCAAAGCTGGCGGCCTTAGAATTTTATGTGTGCCCGTAGTTTTTGTTAATACTGATCAGTGATGCCTTCCCTTTTGGGATTTTTTTTATCATTTAGTAGCTATGTGAAATATCAGTGAGATTAGTTTATGGTCTGATCTTACCAGTGTAATTATAGCATTTTTTTAAATTATTTCTATTCAGGGGCTAAGTGTTGGAGTGGAGTAATGCTCCCAGTCTATGTATAGGTGTAGGTAGTTACCAATATAATGGTGTTTGAGTGAGGTGAGACTATTTATTTTCCAGTGTTCTCAGGAGGCAGTGGGGTTCCTGGGTTTGGGAGGGTGGTCTGTAGCAGGCTATAAACTGGAAGGCAGTTTTACCCACTGTTAGTTGCACATATATATATATATATATATATATATATATATATAGGTTCATAGGTAGGTACTAGGCTATTGGCCCTAGGGCCTATATAAGCCTAGCCAAAAGGGTAGCCTGGCCTTCACCACCCAAGAAAATTATTTTCCTGTGCCCCTGTCGAGCAGAGCCACAGAGGTGATTCCCCGAGGTGAATTTCCTATTTCCCATCCAGTCATCAAGATTTTTATTGAAAACTGCTAATGAGGAGCTTCGTTTGATATAGATAGGTAGTTTGTTCCAGAGTATGGAAAGTCTCTGGGACAGGAATCTATCCCTCCAGCATGTTCTGTTTATTGTGGTGACAAGGTTTAGGTCCCTAGAGCGTGTAGCTCAGAGAGATTGGGATTTCTTTAAGTGGAGCATGTCCAACAGCTCTGGTTTTGACATAGCTTTGTATGTGTAGCTCCCACTGTATTTCATGTAGAAGTAATAGACTGCAGTTTTCCATTACACCACAAGGTTGAGCTCCTTTTCAGGACTATAAAAAGACAATTTCGAAAGTAAAAGAGATACTGGAACACTAGCTGAAGGAGGGAAGACTGAAACACGTAGCTGAAGGGAAAAGGGCCTTGCAGCATGTCTGGATTTTCTTTTCTAGTTCTTTGGGACAGGGAAGTGAAGTAGCAGATTGTGTCTGTCTCTGGCTGAAATCCTGGATGATGGTATTTTGTGGAATCAGGAGAGAAGTCTGAAACCAGTAGCACCATGCCTGGTATGATTCAGCAAGAAAAGGAGTTCCCTTGGGCCTATTACCGAGAAGCCATAGATGATTACCAGAGTTCTGGTAGATGACTTTCTACTTTTCTCATCAGAGGAACCACGACACCTGGTCACTAGGATATTCTCGATGGAGTGGTGAGAGGCTCTGGCCATCATTTTTATATTTTTATAAGATTGTGGCTCCCCTCTAAATGCTTTGTGGATTACAAATAACTGGGATCCATATGAGCTCCAACTTCGGCCCCATCATGGCGGCAGCAAGACTGTAAATAGTGACTGGCCAGTGAACAGGGTATAATAGAGTGTTTCATAGTTGGTCTGTTTAGAATTGATCAAGGGGGTAGACGATGTTAGTACTGCTGAAATACATTGCATTTTCTCATATCTGTATTGTTGTATTATGACTCTTTTATTGCTTAATGACATTGCTTTTTTCCCTGTGTTTGTATTGCTGCATTATAATGTTTTACTGCTCATTGATATTGCCTTCTTTGTGCATGTTTGAATGTCAAGACTTTCTTTTGTTGAGTTCTGGTGAAGAGGGTGAATGTATGTTTTTATTGCATGCATATCTCACCTTGCTTTATTGCTAACTGGTGCACTGTTGAAATAATTTTGTTTATGGTTGTGCTATTGCCTTTTTAAATTGATGTGTCACCCAGAATAAAAGCTGTCCCTCTTGCCACCTTGGTGTGTTGGGCCTATAGGAGTGTCACCAGAGTCAGGTAGGAAGGAACCCATATCTCTTCAGCTACACATGCGGGTGCGCTACATTTGGGGGCTCGTCCGGGATTGCCTGTACTGCCTTGGATTCCATCCTATTCCACTGTATGTGTGGAAAGCAAATCCAGCAGAAACATGACCCCAGAAGCTGCAGTTTCACTGCCCATAAATGCTATAGGCCTGAAGTTTTGAAAGGTTTGGGAAGTATTGTAGAAAAATGCTTAAAGCCTACATAGCCATTCACTGGGTTTGGCTACTGCAAATTACGTTTCTTTTTTGGCAAACAACCCACACCTCAGGGAGAGGAAGATTTTGAATCCTGGATGGATCAGGCCTCACAAGCTCTAGAGGAGTGGGATATCCCAGAATCTCAGAAGAAGCGGATAGCTGAAAGTCTAAAGGGATTAGCTGCAGATACCATATGCAGCCTAAGGATGGGTAAGCGAAATTGCATGGCCAAGGATTATTTAGGAGCACTGCAGGATGTGTTTGGAAGGACCGAGAGGGCTGCTGACATACTGTATCAGTTTGAACATACATACCAAGAAGTTGGTGAGAAACTGATTACATTAAATGATTAGATAAAATGCCCCACCAGATCATCCTAAAGAAGGGGGTGGATCCGAAAATAGTTGACCAAGTATAGATCAGGCAAATTTTACAGGGAGCTCAAGCTATGGACCCCATTGTGTGGAAAATGAGGATGAGAAATAGGGAAGAGACTCCAACTTATTCTCAGTTGGTAAAAGAGGTGAGGAAAGAGGAAGCCCTGTTGGAAGCCAAATCTCAGTGTTCAACAGCAACTAAAACAGTGAGTGAACACCAGCAGGAGCCTATAGCCATGCTAACTACTCAAACAGGAGTTGTGGCCCAGAGTGTCCCTAATGTAGAGGTGTCACAGTTGCAGATGCAGGTGTCTTCCCTGACCAATGCCATAGCTCAAGTCACCGAGACAGGTGCAGAATTGCTGAAAGCTGTGGTAACTTTAGCTGAAGGGAGGAATACATCAGCTAGAACCTCCACAAAAGGACTCAGGGAAGAACCAAATCAGCCAATGCTCAGAGTTCCTACTGGATTTTCTTTTTGCTGTGGAGATACAGGCCATATAAAGTGACAGTGTCCTAATACAGAGAACTTGAAAAGAGTGAACGGACTATTATTGGCTAGTGAAATGCAGGGAAACTTGAAAGGGCCTCAGTGAAGGAGCCAGCTGAGTGCCCAGTTACAAAGAGCTCCATAAAATCTAACATCAAGAGACAGCATCCTGGATCTCCTTTCCACACTAACCCTTTTAATAGGGGAGAGAACTACCTACTATGCACACTTCTAGCTCATCTGAGGTGAACAACTGAATTGGAAGGCCATATCAGCCAAAATTTCAGCATCTGAGACAACAAAACATTACTAAGCAAGAGTCTTATCCGTTAAAATGGTGAGTCAACCAGTGGTACCTCAACCACATGCTGACTACCGTACAGCTGAACAACACCAGAAACAGAAACTACCCGAGGGCCTACTTGGACCATCCCCTGTCGTGTCAGTAAAAATAGAAGGAGTGTATAGTAAAGCACTGTTGGTTACTGGTGCACAAATCACCAATCTGTACAGAGACTTCAACCAAAAATACTTAAAGCATTTGCCACTTGAAAAGTTAGAAGATTTGGAGATCTGGGGGCTAAGTGACCCGAAGTTCCTTTATGATGGTCATGTCTCACTCAAGTTAGAATTTTCCACTTCAGTTGATGGGTCAACAGAAGTTTTTGAAACACTTGCTGTTGTGTGCCCCATGCCAAAAGGAAAGGATTCAGCATCTATTTTAGTGGGGAGAAATACTGACCTTGTCAGAAGAATGCTAATGCCTCAATTGACCCAGGAACACCCAACACTACATCCTCTCCAATAGTCAAGAGCCTATGCTTCCTCCTGCTGAAGGAGAGGAGGACAGTGATGATGACTGTGGTTTCAGTGGGTTTTTCTATGAGGATGGTCAAGACCCTGTGGGGTGCAATCTCAATGTAAATGCACCGGAATTTGTTCCCTGTCATTTTAAGCATCCCAGACCTAACAATAGACTATGTAATGTTTCTGTGCCTCTTGCAGAACCCGATACTGATTGAGGCCTTGCTATGCAAACTTCAGAAAATAGTGCTGAGGACAGTCATACCATTATGGAAAATGAAAGTGAAGTTATACAAGAGGAGATCTTAGAAGTAGACAATATGCCTACTGAAGAACTAGACACTGAATGTGATGTGACTGACAAACCTTTTAAGCAAAATTCCTTAGCTGTCTCTTCTGAACCAAACTGCAGAGACTGATTTGGCCCCCACAGAGACTTACCTATAACAGTTTGGGACATGGTACACAGGAACTTGTGACCACAACTCATCGGAGGGTCTCCACTCATAATCCCTATGCCTCCTACTCCAGTGGTAACACCCCATCCCAAGTTAAGCATAAGGCTGATTAAACTTGGTGGAATGTAACTTTTGAATGCAAAAATATTGTTCAGTTGATGGTGCATTAGTGTTTGTAAATATTTTCTGCTAATCTACCTTTGACTTGGGGGGACCCAAGATTTTCAAGTGGGGGGATAGTGTAGCTCCCACTGTATTTCATGTAGAAGTAATAGACTGTAGTTTTCCATTACATCACAAAGTGAATCTCCTTTTCAGGAATATAAAAAGACAAATTTGAAAGTGAAAGAGAGATTGGAACACTAGCTGAAGGAGGGAAGATTGAAACACATAGCTGAAGGGAAAATTGCCTTGCAGAATGACTGGATTTTCTTTTCTTGTGCTTTGGGACAGGGAAGTGAAGTAGCAGATTGTGTCTATTGCTGACTGAAATCCTGAATTATGGTATTTTGTGGAATCAGGAGAGAAGTCTGAAACAAGTAGCTCCACGCCTGCTATGATTCGGCAAGAAAAGGAGTTCCCTTGGGCCTAGTACCAAGAAGCCGTAGATGATTACCAGAGTTCTGGTAGGTGACTTTTTACTCTTCTCATCTGAGGAAACACAGCGCCTAGTCACTAGGATATTCTCAAAGGAGTGGTGATAGACTCTGGCCATCATTTTTATATTTTTATAAGATTGTGGTTCCCCCCAAATGCTTTGTGGATTACAAATAATTGGGATCCATATGAGCTCCAACTTGGGCCCCATCATGCCGGCATCAAGACTGTAAATAGTCACTGGCCAGTGAACAGGGTATAATAAAGTGTTTCATAGTTGGTCTGTTTAGAATTGATCAAGAGGGTAGAGGGTGTTAGTACTGCTGAATGACATTACATTTTCTCATATTTGTATTGTTGCATTATAAATCCTCATTGTTCAATGACATTGCATTTTGCTCGTGTTAGTACTGCTGTCTTCATGAATTTTGCTGCTCAATGACATTGCATTTTCTCATATCTGTATTGTTATATTATGACTCTTTTATTGCTTAATGACATTGCATTTTCACTGTGTTTGTATTACTGCATTATAAAGTTTTACTGCTCATTGATATTGCCTTCTTTGTGCATGTTTGAATGTCAAGACTTACTTCTGTTGAGTTCTGGGGAAGAGGGTGAATGTATGTTTTTATTGCATGCATATCTCACCTTGCTTTATTGCTAACTGGTGCACTGTTGAAATAATTTGTTTATAGTTGTGCTATTGCCTTTTTAAACTAGGTGTGTCACCTAGAATAAAATCTGTCCCTCTTGCCACCTTGGTATGTTGGACCTATAGGGGTGTCACCAGAGTCAGGTAGGAAGGAACTCATATCTCTTCAGCTACACCTGCAGGTGCACTACATATGTTAGGCAGAGATCACCTTTGAGTAGGCAGTATGCGACGGAGTAAAGCTGCAGTTTTTTGAGACAGTCTGCGTAGGGCATCTGTTTGAGGTTGGTAATCCTCTTTGTAAGGTATTTCTGCGGCCTTTCCAGTTGTTGTAGATGTCTTGTGAGGTACATACCAAAAGGGTATATATATATATATATATATATATATATATATATATATATATATATATATAGTTATAAAGGTGATGGATTAAGGTTTTGTCAGACTTTCAATGAGTTATGATTTTTATGAGTTGTCCATTAAGGCATAAGTATAGTTCCCATTATTGGAAATTTTAATAGATTTATGCAAGAAGAGTTTTTGTGCTGTTTGTGTAGCACAGCAGACAAAGTTTTAGTATTTCATGTGCTTCATAGCCATACTTGGAAAATAAATGTACTCATTCACCATAAATCTTGCTTTCACTATGCCTAAGTGGGCATCATGTGCAGCACTGATATTTCTTTTCTTGAATACTCTTGTGTTATAAGCATGGTGTCTTTAAGTAAGCTCACCCTCTTTCCAGAACTGTAATTCCTCTTTTGTATTTCTCAGATTTCTGTAATAGTTTCACTTCTTGCTTCTCCTAGTTTATTTTGTACTAATTGCCATTGTTGCTGTATTGCTTTGCATTTTGTAAAACAGTGTTTGGTCCATCTGCAGTTTCAGTGTCTGCTAATGTTAATGATATTTCAAAAATTGTCAGACCAACCAGTGTTGCACAGTTCTTACCATTTTCTGCCATAGCTGCAGTGTGACAAACCACTGTGACAAAGTGTCTTTTCTTTAATGGGCTGTAAGTTGATATGGCTAATTTCTTAAGAACCATCTATTATTTCTAAAGTGTGGATTTTATTTCTAGTTTACTGAATATAATTACCAATGGTTTGTTATTTGGGATATCAACTCTTTCAAAAATGTTTAATACTTATTGGCTCTGTGCTGCAGAGGGATAAAGTCATGGTTGTGACTAGTGAACTGGGTGCTAGAGTAGCCAATGAGTTAGGGTGAGAATGAACAGCTGATATGAGCTCACCCAACTATTGGGCAGTAGCTATCCAGTCTACTGCTGTGCTGGTAACTACCAAATAAAGAGGTGGATAACATGTAGTGGGTGGTCTTGGAATAATTCACTGCTCTCTCCAGCTATGTTCATGTGGCAGCCTTCATGAGGCATGCTCAGGAATGTGCATACTCATTCAGGAAGCATAATAAGGCCTTATCTATGTGAATGCACATACTATCTGTATACCAGAAGAGGGATTAGATTCAGAAAAAGGAAGCCTCATGGCCATCTTAATGTTAGCCATGCTGCAACTGGCTCTCACTCCAATGATGGGAACTGAATAGAAACAGTCACAGTAGGGGCTACATAGTCAGTAGGTTTGGAGACAATAAAAATATAAATAAAAAGTGTTCATATGTGCAAACTTTCGCTATATCTCTACTTGAAATCAGGCTAGGATTTGCATGCATTTTCAGTGACTCTGGCTTAAAATTGTACCAAGTCCACTTTTAATTTTGCAGGATGATTTAGTTTAAAAAAAGACATTATTGTATCCAGGCTCAGGCCCATTACTATTTTAGTTGTGGTCTGATGCTTTCTGACCAGACAAGTCTAATATCCTTGCTTAACTCCTGACTTTTTGTCCCTATAATTCAATGAGAGCTGGATATGAACTGAGAATTATAACAAGTCATAAAATTTGAACATATTTTTTATTTGCTGTGGAGGATAACATGAGGGGTGCCATACATAATGATTGATAGAAAGAAAAGCTTTGATCTCTGTTCATTTTGAATCAGGTAGTAAACTATAAGAACTGCTATGCTTTAATCCCCGAATGGAACATCTAAGTGTGTGATCATCTACAATAAGCAGCAGGGGTGACATTTAGAAGAATGAAATAAAATATAGGAGAAGCTGGATCAAAAAGTAGCCCATGTGAGGAAAATTAGTGTTCTGTGACTGGAGGTAGAGGATGCCAGGAAAGATAGTGCAGCAATAAAACCTGCTGTAGAGGGGCCAGGTATTAAAGTTGATCTGATAGAGTTGTAGGTAAGAAGACACTTTTCAAACAGTATCCATTGTAATTTTTTCTGTGCTCTTAAGTTGATTATTAGCATTGCTTATCTAATTATGTGTTGTAGTCACTTTTCAAACTTAAAACAAAAGCCAGCTTTCGTCAGTTGTGTGAGCTGTAACCAGAGCTTGTGGTACTTAACACACCCCTCCTGGTATTTTACATTACACAAGCAGTCAGCCATCTTAGTCTTGGGACTGCTGGAAGACTGGAAACTTGAAGACAAAGCATTTGGACTATATTTTGCATCCAGAGAAGTAAATGTGAACTACATTTCATATACTGCACTTATCATAGCATTTAAACCAGTTTTGTGCACTGTGTTTGCTCTTTATCTGACATTGAAACTATTCATTCAAGGCATTTTAACAGTCTAGAGTGATTTTCAAGTAGTTTCTGTGCTGGGCCTATGTGTGCAGAGTGGGCCCTCATTTTACTGCATTTTACTAGCTCTCTTCTGAATTTGTTCTCCACCTAGCCACCCTTTTCCTGTTGTGTTTTTAAACTTGAAGACTTTTGCGCTGCCCATGCTTACTTGATATCTGGTCTTGAAAGCTCCTCTAAGTCTTGTCTTCTGTATACCTGGCCTTAGAAGCTACTCCCAGTTTTATCTACTCTGATTATTTAACTAGTTACTGACAGAAGAAACTGGGAATACTGTTGGTGTACTTTGAAATTGTCTTAAAATATGTGTGTTCCTCATTGCTGGCTAGTCTGCTTTACATCACCTTGTAACTAATTGTGGCTAGTTGTTTTTATATTAAGAAGAATGGGACTGCAATTCTAGTAGCAATAGAAAAGTAGCTTGGTCTTTTTGAGATGGGATTCTCACAGGTAGGCTTAAGTGAGAATAACTTGTAAAAAGTTGTGTGATTTGTTTCTGATTCCTTGCCACTTTGGGCTAACTAAAGTGTGTTTTTGCATTAAGACAGGAACTTAAATTCTAGTGGGAGTAGAAAAGTAACCTGGTCTGTCTGAGTTGGAAAACACACAGGAAGGCTTAAAGTGAGAATTACTTGTTGTATTTAGTTACTTGATTTGTTTCTGATACTGTTTCACTTTTGCCAAACTAAAATGTGTTTCTACATTAAAAAGATTGGACCTGCAATTCTAGTGGCAGTAGGAAGTTAGCCTGATCTGTCCAAAGAAACACACAAGGGACTTAAAGTGACAATGACTTGTTGTAGCTAGTTGGTATCTTTTCACTTTTCGCTAACCAAAACACACTTTACTTTAAGAAGACTCTGCTATTCTAGTGGTAGTAGTAAGGTAGCCTGGTTTGTCTGAGTTGGAAAATTGTTTCATCAGCCAGAAGGCTTACTAAGGACTCAATTGTTTGGCATTAACCGGTCTCGGTCTGGAGACTGAAGACTTCTCGTGTTTAATGCATTGCAGTTCATATGGGCCAGATTGGCCCATGCCGATCAGGCTGCTGATCTCGTGCCTGCACTTGAGAACTGCTTCTGCTGTGCTTTTACATTAAGAAGTTCTGGGATCGTCCATCTAGTGGCAGAATATGTTTACCTGGTCTTTCTGAGTTGTGAAGCACTCCAGGAGGGGCTCAACATGTATTTGTTTACTGGCCAGATGGCAGAATATATAGATGTCAGTTGTTTTTCTGGGGTTTTTTTTGTTTGCTATAAATTAGGCCCATTTGTACAGAGCTGTTCACCATGCAGTGGTGATTAGCAGTACCTAATATAGTAGCAAATCTATAGAGCTAGTACTTAGGACTTTAACCTGAAACACAGAAAGGATTTGTACAGGACTAAAGTGAGGGCATCCAGTTAGCCCATAAAAACAGCACTAATATCTGATCATAGCATTATCTAACATAAAGTTTAACCTAGACACCACTCAGGTGACCCCTGTAAAACCATACCTATACCAGATAGTGCACACTCCAAACAAAGGATCAAACATATTGCATATAGAACTCACTAACATGGGAGAGACTTGCAACCCCCATCTATTGACCTCATGGGTGAGGTTGGACCACAAATGTGTCTCCATCAAAATAAAAGTCAACCAAGGAAACACAGCTAAATCCAAAACTGTTAGAAGATATTTTAAAGTAAACTTACGCCCAGATTTAATAAAATCTGTGTAGGCATAGTGTAGAGCCTACATGTAAGTTACTGTGTCTGTGGATCCCCCTCGGTAGTGAGCCATGCATATTAAATTATGGCATGTTGCTGAGGGAGAGCCGTGGAACATGGTTATTGAATCAGTGTAGGGAGTGTGTGACTCACTGTGTCCACAGATGAGTAACACACCCCCTGCACTGTCCAAGTGCATTATATCAATGTTTTTAATTTTTTTTTAAGTTTGCATGACACAGCGCACAGCAATTGACATGTGCCAGACATCTAAAAATAGAAACTGGATGCATTTCATTTTTGATTCAAAGATCAAGTTAAAACATTGCTTAGTGTGTTTGGGTGGCACGGCATGGTGCTTAGCAGTGCTTAAACTTGGCTCAGAGGTATATGTAAAAGTATAGCAGCATTCCACATATCCACGTAGCCAAGTGGATAGAGTTACAGCCTTATGTAAGTGCGGGGTTTAAATACATGGAAGGGAAAATGAGCAATTATGTTCGAAATATAAATTATGCCAATTATTTTTAAATCATGATCTGCTGCACTCAGCTAAGCTCTGCTAAGCCTTACTAAGCTGTGATAAGCACTGCTTAAACAACCCCTGTTTAGGCACTACTTGGCAGTCCTTGTCAACACTTGACTATGCTTAGCTGGTTTGCGCACTGCTAAGCACTGCTAAGCATTGCCAGTTAAAGCACTGCTCACCTCAGCTGTGCTGGTTTGTGCAGTGCCAAGTGATGCACTGCATTTCTAAAAATTACCCAGTGGCACAAAAGGGTGGAAAATAGGCTATATTTAGCCCAGTAGGCAGGAATACACCATAAACCATTGGGGTTCTGTCTCTGAAAGACACAATGGCAAGTATTGGAGGGGCACAGTGGTGGGGCATTGAGGAGTCCAGGGTCATGGTCGGACTCCTTGGGAAAATCATGAAGACGGGCTCATGCAGGGAGGTTACTGAGGCTCCGAGTGCAAAATGGAGGCCTTGGACCAGCTGGAAAGGGACCTTACCAGTGCAACTGGTATCCCCTGCACAGGTGAGTAGTGTCATCATCATCATGATGGCCTGCAAAGACCAAAGGGGGCTCTATTGGATGCCTGGGTCCAAGAATTCCAGGCAGACAATGTCCCACATGTAGATACGTATGTTTATCTGTGTTTCACCAATAATTAATCTTGAAAGTATGATAAACTGGTATGCATAATGGTGTGCTTATCTCCCAACAGCTGCAGAGGTGAAAACTCACAACATCAAGACACATGCAGAGTGCCTGGCCAGGTTGCACAGTGAGTGTGGTGAGTATAGCTGTATTATGCTATCTAGGGTCAAATAAGACAGAAAGAGTAGAGCATTAGCCAATTATCTGCAAAATATTTGTAGTGCAATAACTTTGGAATTACAGCTGCATAATGCCAACTGTTATGTAAGAAAAACTCAAAAATATTCCAGTAAATGGATGAAGGTATATGTAATAAACTGTTGTGCAATACTTGTGGAATTAGAGCTATTTCAACACAGTAACTATATATTGTGTACACCTGCATTTTATTTAGTAATTTTTAAAAAAAAGTTGTCTAAGGTTGTATCTTCTGGTATGTAAGCCCAGACTTTGATAGGATTTCTGTCTATACACACTGAGCAGAGTGTAGTTGGGGTATTGACTACAACTCTGATCTGAGATATATAACAATAGGTATCCTGTTTTGCTTGCTGATTTATACTGGTTATTGCTTCTAGCAATTTATATATAGCACTTTTTATTGCCTGCTGCATACCTTTTACTGTATTTTATTGCCATTAACTAATCTGCATGGGTAACTGATTTGTTTGCAGTTAAAAGCGTTCTGTAGAGTCTCCTTGCTTCTTTATCTGTTTAAAAACTTTCATTTTATGGTTCACTGCTGTGATAAAGATTTCTGTAGTGTTTACTGTCTAAAAGAGTGTAGGCTAATAGCTTTAGTACTGTTCCCCACCATCCCTCCCTGTTGCTGTCTTGTTGTTATACTTAGTGGCTTTGCAGTTGCCCGCCCCTACTGTAAATTTGATCTGGGACACTCCTCCCAGTCTAGTTTCATTAGCTCATTCTACTTAATACAGAGAGAACATCTAAGAAGGCCAACCCACTTAGTTTCTTCCCTTTTGTTCCTCCTTTCTCCCTTTCTTTGAAAAAAAAAAGCCTAAATCTCCTTGTGTTCTGACTGTGCTTCTCAAACATTTTGGAAATATAGAGTATATTTTAGTGCATTTATTAAAACTGTATTTGCCTTAATATTGCTACAACTCAAGTGCTCTAGGTTGCACTGCATCTGAATAGTTTAAGTGTGTTTTAGCTGCTTTTCTGTATATATAGACTTCTCTGTATATGTAGACTAGCTACTTATTCTACTGTATTACTGCCTCTTAAATCGTTTTTCAGTTGAGCACTTGCCTTGCTTCATTTAAAAAGTTTTAAATTGTTAATTTTGTAGAGTTTTAATTGCATTTACTGTTTAGGGCAACACACTCAAGTGTGTTAGCCTTTTCTGTGTTTATTTACTGTATTATTACATTGTTTAGCCAGTTTTAACCAAAAAACACCCCCAAAAAACAAAGAATACTATATTGTTTGCTTGTTCCCTGTCTTTCCTAGCTAGTATAGTCCAGATCCCATGCTTTGCTTGTCTCAGGACTTTATTTTCTGTGTTCAGAGCTATCCAGACCTTGCTGTGGTAGGGGGAAGTCCTACTGCTTACCAGTGGGAGTGGTGAGCACTGTACTGACTGTCTAACTTTAGAGGAGTGGTTTCCAGCTCTGAAATTGTAATTTTATTAGCCTTTTTGGGCTGATTTCTATTCCTTTCAACTTTCTGGCTTAAAAACATGTGTGTTTGTGCATTTTTTGCATCGTGCAGCACCGGGGCTATGGTTAAACTATTTCAGGTGCCAGAAAGTGTGCTCTTCAAATTTTCCCTTAGAACTAGCTGGTTTCTCAGTAGCAGCACTAAACCTGCTGGAAAGCACTAGGAAGCCTTAAACTGATACAAGCACTCAACTCTCCTTATAAATAAGAAGAAATTAATTGTAGGCATTAAACAGCCTAGAACTGCAAAGTACCTTGCAAAGGTAAGGGAAAACAGCTCTCGTACTTTACAAAAAGCACCTAAACAGGCATGTCCAAAGGTTAGCTTCCGGTGATTTCTCCTGTCCACCTGGTGAATCTGGACATACTGGGGCAATGCAGCAACTGCCTCATGTACACAGACAACCCTCTCCTACTACCACCCAACACTACAACCTGCGAGTGATGCACTTACACAGCTAAACTGGAAGCAAAGCTCTTTCCAGCCAAAATTGTGCTAGACAGTCAAGAGGAGAAGGTTAACACCTGCACTACACCTCAAGCAACAGATAGCCCTTCAAAACCCACACCATCAACACCCACACATAGCAACACTAAACCCACATATGCGGAGGCCCTTAACGTTAACCTGCACAAGCAACAAGGACCTCTGAAGCTGAAACGCAAACAAACACCAGTCACAACCAAAGTGACACATAGCTCACAACACCAGTGTGCCACCCAACAACAGCCCCTAAGGCAAGACAATGTATCCAACACTTTAGTCATAGGTGACTCTATAGTCAGGCACACTGATGTCCCACTCACTAGACTGAACAAGGGGAAAATTACAGTCAGCTGCCATCAGGTGCTAGGATCCACCACATAATGCATGCACTCAAGTCACTCCACAACAAGTAAAAATATGACTGTCATTGTCCATGGTGGAGTGAATGACTTGAGACGTACCTCCCTGGACTACATTAAAAGAGACATGAAAGAGCTCTCAGATCATGTAGCCCAGGCAGGTATGACCCTAGTCCTGAGTAGCATCCTGCCTTCACCCAGAATACCACAGTATAAGGACAAAATGATTGACTTCAACAATTGGCTAAGCTTCTGGTGTCATTCAAAGGGAATCCAGTATCTGTCTGCCTGGGAAGACATGATCGACAAACCACAATGCTTTGCCAGAGTTGGACTGCACCTGTCACCTCTGGGATTCAGGTTACTGGCTAAAGCTCTTGCCACCCCTATAGTACCTTTTTTAGGCAATGTTCAAAGGACAAAACCACCACTGTAACAGATACATGCATGCAAAATCTGAAGGTAGTGCTACTCAATGCTAGAAGTCTAAACCTCAAAATGCACTCTCTTGAGGCACTCCTAAAAATGGAGAACATTGATATCTGTGCAGTAACTGAGACCTGGTTCAAGGCTCCAAAGATCACCCCTGCGATACCAGGCTACAACTCTTACCACACTTTTCAGCCACCAAACCAAGACCGAAACACTAAAGGTGGAGGAGTGTTCATATTCACCAAGGATATTCACACCTCCGGGCTAGTTGCCAAATGCAATGCATCTGAAATTCACCAGGTGCAAATAACACTAGGTAAGACTGCAATCCAAATTGTAGCTTGCTACAGATCCCCCACCATGCCCCAAGATTCTCACTACACCTTTCTAAACATACTGGAAAATATTAGGATACAACCAAACACCCTAATACTGGGTGCTTTCAACTACCCTGCCATTAACTGGGAAAATTATTTGGGTACCAACACCTTTTCCCAGTGGTTCTTGGAATTCATAAATTCCAATGCCCTGGATCAACTAATCCATTGTCCCACCAGAGGCTCCAATATCCTAGACCTGGTCATTACGAACATGAGAGATAGATGCTCCACACCAGTGGTCACTCCTTCATTGGTCAGGTCTGACCATAAGCAAATCACCCTTGACATCCACATCCCACCCCCACCCCCCAGTAAGGAAACCTTCGTAAAAAACTTATCCAAAGCCAATTTCATGCTACTCAAGTCAGAAGTGACAAACTTCATGACACCCATACAGACAGGATCTGAAAGTTTAACTGCTGAATCCTACACTTTTTCTGGCTCTGCCAAGTCTGCTCTTCAAATTTTCCCTTAGAAAGCTCTACTCTTAGAATAACCAGTCTACTCGTTATATTATAAGCCTAGCACTTGTTGTCAAAGGCACAGCACTCTCTTATAATATTCTAGGATGTCGAGTGGTAGTTTGCTAGCATCTTCTCTTGTTCAGCTGGTTAATCTGGGAGTCTTGAGACAATGTTATAATTGTCTCATGTACACAGACAACCCTCTCCTCCTCCCAACAAACACAAATACATGTGAGAGATACAACTATATAGCCAAACTGGAGGCTGAACTCTCTCAACTCAGGACTGGCAAGACCAGACAAGAGGAGAAGGTAACCACACACACAACAAACCCAGTCACACATAGACCTACCCCAACTGCAAATCAAACACATAATAACACAAAAACATACTCGGAGGCTCTATTAAAAAACTTACCAAAACAACAGAGGCTCCCGAAGCAGACACCCAAAAATCCACCACCTCAAAACATAACACATGCAACACATACTTCAATAAATCGGTGTGTCAATAAATCACAGCCCTTAAGGCCAAACACTATGCCTGATACACTAGTGATAGGTGACTCTATAGTCAGACACACTGACATCCCACTTACCAGGCTGAGCAAGGAGAGGGTAACAGTAAGCTGCCTATCAGGGGCTAGGATCCACCATATAACACACACACTCAGGTCACTCAAAAGCACGTACAAATATGACTTTGTCATTGTCCATGCCGGCGTGAATGACCTGAGACGTACCTCCTTGGACTACATGAAAAGAGACATAGAGGAGCTCTCTGATTATGTAGCCCAGGCTGGTATGACCCTGACCCTGAGCAGCATCTTGCCCTCACCAAGAATGATGCCACAATACAAAGACAAAATGATCAGCTTTAATAATTGGCTCAATTACTGGTGTAATTCTAGGGGGATCCAATGTCTGTCTGCTTGGGATGACATGCTGGACAAGCCATGCTGCTTCACAAGGGACGGCTTGCACCTGTCACCACTGGGCTTCCGGATATTGGCTAAGGCTCTTGCTACCCCCATAGTGCCTTTTTTAGGCAAGGCTCAAAAGACGAACCCACCTCCTTGGAAAACAAAAATGGAAACAAATTAAGGGTAATGCTGCTCAACGCCAGAAGTCTAAATCTCAAGATGCAGGCTCTCGAAGCACTCCTCAGTATGGAGAACATCGATGTCTGCGCAGTAACTGAGACCTGGTTCAAGGCTCCGGAGAGCACCCCAGCGCTACCAGGCTTTACCTCGTATCATGCTTTTCGGCCCCAAAACCCAGGCCGAACCACAAAGGGAGGGGGAGTGTCCATATTCATCAAGGATACCCACACCTCCAGGTTAGTGGCAACTCATGAAGCATTGGAGACCATCCAGGTGCAGCTAACCATAGGCAAAACTGCTATACAACTGGTTGCATATTACAGACCTCCCTCCCAATCTCAAGAACCCCACTCAGCCTTCCTGAAGACATTGGAAGATATGAATGTCTCACCAGATACCATCATATTGGGAGACTTCAACTACCCTAACATAGACTGGGTGCACTATTCTAGCCCTAACACCCTAGCCCAAAGGTTCCTGGAATTCATAAACTCAAATGCAGTGGAACAGCTAGTCACCTCTCCCACAAGGGGGGATAATATACTAGACCTGATCATCACAAACATGGGGACAAAATGCTCCACACCGGAAGTATTCCCCTCACTGGTGAGATCTGACCACAAACTAATCACCCTGGATATACATTTACCACCTCCACCCCTAGCACAAAAGACTACAGTGAGAAACTTCTCAAAAGCCGACTTTACACTTCTTAAGACTGAGATGGTATCATTTAAGCCCACAGGGCCAATGGAAACCACATCCCACAATGCTGAATCCTACATAAATGCTTTCTACGGACATCTCCAAGAATGCATGGATCGAGCAATCCCAAATAAAACCAAGACCCTCTCCACCAAAGGAAAGCGTCCTGTCTGGTGGACCCCAGCCATAAACAAATTGTATAACAAGAGAAGGAAGCTACTGCAAGACAGAGCAAAATCCCATAAAGGGAAGGCATCTCTGATCAGCACTAGTAGAAAGCTACGTTCTCTCATAAAAACATCCAAGGCCAACTTTGAGAGAAAAATCGCCAAGGACACTAAAGATAACCACAAGGCATTCTTCAGTTATGTTAGAAACCTGGGCAGAAACCCTTAGATATGCTCAGAGTTAGTACACAACGACAAAAAATTTACCGAACCCACAGATATTGCCAACATACTGGCAGACAGGTTCAGTGCAAATTTCTCCCCTCCCTCACCTCCAAAAGAAGAAATACTTATCCCAACTGAATGTAACCTCCCTGTCATCTCTGATGTCCAGGTGAGAACCGCCCTCAGCAAAGCAAAAAACACAGCATCAATGGAACCTGATGGTATCCCCGGCTGCATGATACGTGAACTCCAAGAGGAGCTAAATCCGCATATAAAAATGCTATTTAACCTTAGCCTTACTAAAGGATATGTACCTGAACACTGATGTACAGCAACAGTGGTCCCACTCCACAAGGGAGGCTCTACTACAGACCCTGGGAACTACCGCCCCATAAGCTTAACCAGCCTGGTCTGCAAAGCTATCGAAAGAATTATTATGGAACTCATAAACAACAACATTGGGGACCTACAGACACTTGATCCCACCCAGTTCGGCTTTGTAAAGGGCAGATACTGCCTTTTGAACCTGGTTGACTTTCGAAACAGTCACTAGAGCCATTGATGAGGGCAAGGCAGTCCATACAGCCTACCTGGACTTGGCTAAAGCCTTCGACACAATACCCCACGCAGGCATCATAGACAAGCTAAACAGCTTAAATGTAAATCCATATGTCACAAGATGGGTTGCAAACTGGCTAAAGAACAGAACCCATAAAGTCAAAATTGCGGGAGCCATGTCAGACTCAAAGCCAGTCACAAGTGGTGTCCCACAGGGCTCTGTCCTGGGACCCCTCTTGTTCGGCATTTACTTCTCAGATGTGAAAGCAAACATGGGAGGGTTGTGGCTGACAAAGTTCGCAGATGACTGCAAACTAGGCGCCATATTCGATACACCAGCTGACACATACATCCTACAGAAAGGCCTCACCGAAATGGACAACTGGTGCCGGAATCATGGCCTTAAACTGAATGCCAAGAAATGTATAGTCATCCCCTTTGGGAAAAACAAAGTACCCACAAATTATCACATAGACAGTAACCCACTGAGTATGCAAAAAGTAATCAGAGACCTGGGGACCCAAGTTGATAGTGACCTCTCATTTGACACCCACGTTGCCAAAGTGGTTAGAAAGACTTTCTACCTTGCCCATCTTATCATGAAGGGGTTCACATCCAGATCAAAGGAGGTCATCGTACCCCTATACTCCTCCCTCATCAGACCCATGATTGAGTACAATGCCCCATTTGGTATGTACCTCACCCGGCACTTACAACAGCTGGAGAGACC
Source organism: Protopterus annectens (assembly GCF_019279795.1). Lineage (NCBI taxonomy): Eukaryota > Metazoa > Chordata > Ceratodontiformes > Protopteridae > Protopterus > Protopterus annectens. The sequence goes on from NC_056744.1 coordinate 755,720,645, forward strand.
CCAGAAGTACCTCACCAAGAGGATCAAGGGTCTCCAACATATGTCATATGCTACCAGGCTAAAGAAACTCCAGCTCTATTCAGTAGCATACCACCTGCTCAGAGGTGATCTGCGCCTGACGTATAAGGCCATGTCCAACCAGGAATTGATGGACATGCTCCACCTCAAAAAATCCAAATCCATTAGAACCACGAGAGCCAAAGGTTTAAACCTCAGTACAAATATGAATAGAACATGCTGGAGGGACAGATTCATAACTCAGAGGCTTCCCATACTCTGGAACAGAAACCCAGTTCATGTTAGGCAGAGCCCCTCACTGACTCTCTTCAAGAGAAATCTTGACGAGTGGATGGGAGATTGTAGGTTTACCCTGGGGGTCACCCCTGTGTCGCTACTTGACAGAGGCACAGTAAACTAATTTTAATAAGTAAGGGGGTCTTCAATGTGTCACTACTAGACAAAGGCACAGTATTCTAATTTATTCTGTACACCTTAGTACCACTACATGGGGTGGCGAAAGCCACATCTCTAGGGCTAGGCTTACAAATGCCCCAGGGCAGATAGCCTAGTACTAAACTATGAAACTATGAAACTAAGGCACTGTACAAGGACATCCACTCGTGCATGAATCGTGCCATCCCAAATAGAACCAAGATGCTGTCCTCCAAAAAAACGGAAGCCAATCTGGTGGTCCCCTGCCATAAACAAACTATACAACAAAAGGAAGAAACTGTTGCAAAAAAGAGGAAAATCCCAGGATGCAAAAAACTCCCTTACCAGCCTCAGTAAGAAGCTGAGATCCCTCATAAAATCCTCCAAAGCTAGTTCCGAAAATAAAATTGCCAAAGATTCCAAAGACAACCACAAGGCATTCCATAGTTATGTCAAGAATCTAAATGGCAATTCTCAGATCTGCTCTGAGCTACAACAGAATTGCATTAAATATACTGATCCCAAGGATATTGCCGTCAGATTGATTTAGTGCCAACTTCATCCCCTCTCACCGGCTAAAGGGCCCATCTCAATACCAAAAGACTGCCAAATTCTTGTAATCATGGCCACACGGGTAGTAACCGCACTCTCCAAAGCTAAGAATACAGCATCCATGGGATGAGATGAAATCCTGGGCTGTGTACTACATGAACAACAAAATAAACTGGCACCTCACCTAAGTGTAATGTTTAATCATAGCCTCACCTCAGGCTTCATGCCCACTAAGTGGCAGACAGCTACAGTTATCCAACCCCACAAAGGGGGATACACCTTGGATCCCAGGAACTACTGTCCCATCGGTCTGACAAGGCTGATCTGCAAGGGCATGGAACGCATTATCATGGAACTTATAAACAAAGACAATGGCAACCTTCAAACACTGGACCCCACCCATTTTGGGTCTGTGAAGGGCCTATCTTGTCTCCTGAACCAGAGTGACTTCTTCGAATCAGTCTCCAGAGCTGTGGATGAGGGTAAGGTAGTCCACACAGCCTATTTGGACCTCGCCAAGGCCTTCGACACCATCCCCCACTATGGAATCATAGATAAACTTACTAAGCTGGGCATAAATCCCTACATCACTCGATGGGTTGCCAACTGGCTTATTGACAGAACCCAGACTGTAAAAGTAGCCGACTCCAAATCCAGCTCCAGACAACTGACAAGTGGAGTACCTCATGGTTCAGTCCTGGGGCCGCTATTGTTTGGCATCTACTTCTCTGAAGTACAGGCCAACACTAAGAATCTCTGGCTAACAGGGTTTGCAGATGACTGCAAACTGGGAGCCATTATTGAATCCCCAAATGATGTGGACATTCTACAAAAGGGCCTTACAGAAACAGATGCTTGGTGCCAGAGCCATGGGCTCATGCTTAATGCCATGAAATGTATAGTTATCCCCTTTGGGAAAAAACATGTACCCATGAATTACCACACAGGTGGCAGTACACTAAACACCGAAAGTGTGATGAGAAACTTAGGGACACAGGTGGACAGTGGTCTCACCTTCGATAACCACATCGCCACAACAGTCAGGAAATGCTTCTATGTAGCACACCTCATCACTAAGGGATTTTCATCTGGAAAAAAGGAGGTCATTGTCCCACTGTACTCATCCCTCATTAGATCCATTATATTATAGAGTACAACACCTCGTTTGGCATGTACCTCACAAGACATCTGCAACAGCTGGAAAGGTAACAGTAATACCTCACTAAAAGAATTACAGGCCTAAAGCTGATGCCCTATGCTGACCATCTAAAAAAACTCCAGCTATACTCTGTGGCATATCTTCTACTCAGAGGCGATCTCTGCTTAACATACAAGGCCATGTCAAACCCTGAGCTGTTGGACATGCTCCACTTAAAGAAATCCCAATCCCTCAGAGCAACACGCTTCAGGGGTCTAAACCTTGTCATCACAATGAACAAAACATGCTGGAGGGATAGGTTCCTGACACAGAGACTCCCCATAATCTGGAATAGACTGCCCATACATGTCAAGCAAAGCACCTCCTTGGACCTTTTCAAAAGGAACCTTGACGATTGGATGGGAGGTAGGAAATTTACCTTGGGGATCATGTCAGTCACCCTGCTATACAGGGGTACAGAGAAGTAAATATTGTGGGAAGAAATATCCAGGGAATTGTTATGGCTAGGCTTGTATAGGCCCTAGGGCCGATAGCCTAGTACCAACCTATGAACTTATGAACCTATGTATACGTTACCTAGTATGTCTGTCATGATTGCATTTCATGCATGTGTGTTCAGCTGTCATTGCATTGTACTATAACACTGTAGTACTACTACCAGGTCATATTTTGTTTCCAGGTGAGCTCGAGGTAAATATCAGTCAAATGTCAGCAGTGACTCAGTAGCTTAGTTTGTTAAATGCTGTGTATGAAGTACATTTTGCCACACACAGACCAGGGTTTGAATCCAGTGTTATGTAAATATTACTGAGTCAGATATGTTATGATGACAGATATTCTCTCCACAGGGACTACTGGTAAATGGGTGAGGTAGCCCATATTATGTGTAAATAATTGTTTGTTCAGATGTTACAGACTGTTAAAATCATTATCACTGATGTACTATTAATGCATAAAATAAAGAAAATATGTTCAATAATATAAAATATAATAAAATAAAAGAAATAAAATGTAATCTTGGTATGGTTGTATGCCTGGAGTGTCTTGTAAAGGTTGCTGCCATCAATTAATATATGTGATGCACATGTCCCCTGCAGTCACTGCTATTGTGTTCAATCCCTGTGCCTCCCAGAAATATTACAGTATCAGTCACGTATTGATTACAGATATCATTCTCTCCACAGGAACTACAGGGAAATGGGTGAGATAGCTCATATTATGTATAAATAATTGTTTGTTCAGATGTCACAGACTGTTAAAAGCATTACTATGAATCTGCTATTATTACATAAAATAAAGGAAATATGTTCAATAATAATACAATATAATACAATAAAAGAAATAAAATGTGTAATCTTGATATGACTGTATGCCTGGAGTGTCTTGTAAAGGTTGCTGCAGTCAGTTAATACATGTGACACACATGTCCCCTGCAGTCACTGCTATTGGGTTCTATCCCCATCCTGCCAAGCAAGGCATGATAGTTGTGTACTCTCTGTACTGTACACATGCATGTCTCCAAAGTGTCATGCTGTCTTAGAATGAAATTACTGTTGCATAATCCCTCTGTTACAGATGTATCATTGACATGATTATATGTCAATAGCAAAGTAACTGTACATCAGCCCACAGTACACCTTGGTAGTTATATAGGTCTACCTGATATGCAAGTGTTCTTTGTAGTTGTGTACCTGCAGGTGTTACTGCTTGGCCCATAGTGTCCCATATGGATAGCTTGAGAGGTATGTATGTGCTACAGCAACTATAGGGCACATTTATACATAAAGAAAGGACAGACCTGTAGAGTAGATAGCATTACTGTTGTCAAATATATAGCTCATGGTGGTATAAATAGACTGTACTTCTCTCTCTCCCCACCCCTTATCTTCATATACTTATTAATGTTATATATTGGTTATGGTTTACTGTTAACATATATTGTTCCATAAACTTTATTTTGGGGCATGTGTTTTATTAATGTTATGTATTACTACAATTGCATATTAACATATTTTGTTGAATTACCTAGTCTGTTGGCTTTATGCTGTAACTGTTACTGGCATGCTGTTAATATACTGATTGTTCTGTTATTTATTGTTGTGTTTCACATTATATGCATTGAAGTGTAATGGGGGTATTTCCAATGTTCTGGCATGCTGTTATTATAAACAAAGGTTTTGTTCATAACTCACCTATGTGTATTGGTTTACCTCTATACCCAGAGCACATCTGGGTAGGCTAGTTCCCGCTGATCTGCCTACCCTACCTCAGCTGACCATGGTACCTGGCCCGCTGATCTGCCTACCCTACCTCAGCTGACCATGGCACCAGGTACCAGCTCTTCTGGGACCCAAGCTGGTGGTGCCCCCTCTGCTGGCCCTGCACCACCTTCGGGTGGAATCACCTCAGGGGACAGGGACCATCACACCCCTGGGAGTGGGGGCGGAGGGAGCATTATCACTCAGGATCAACTACTGGCTATGTTGTGCAGGATTGTTGATAGGAGGTATGAACATTGCCTGTGCAAGATTGAGGGCAGACTGGACAACCTGGTGGGGCCTGCTGTCCCTGGCACCCAGCCTTCAGCACAGCAGCCTTCAGCACAGCCACCTTTGGGGCAGTGAAGGACTGTCCATGGGTGAGGGTCTCAGTCATGCTGCTGCCGTCTGGAGGCATATGCACCTCAGATTCCACAATACCCTCCCCATCCAAGGGGTTTACCCCCTCATGTATCACACACTGCCCCTGTTTGCTGTCTTGTCTGTCTGCAAATGCAACTTCTCCTACCCAACATACCTTCCCACATGTACCTACATCCCTCCCCCAACATTCCACTCTCTCCTTATAAAAAAAAAAAAAAATGGGCACCTATCCCGCAATAAAATATCGCCCCATACATAGGGCTCCATTTCACATGTGTCCACAGGACGCAAAAAATTAGGTCCAATTAGCTTGACAACACATTTATGTTGTCCTCACCCCTTTCTTTGGGGCTTGAGAGTCCAAAGTCATGTACAAAGTATGTAAAAACTGCACACCTGTTGCTGTACAAGAAATGGAAAGCTATGCTCCTTTTCTACACTCTTCCTGCACAACGTTACCTGCCTTTCAGTATGTTTTTCCCCCTGCTTGCCTCCATTTCACCACTGCCCTATCATCCCCTTTTTATTATTTTTAATTTTTAGTATGGATTTGCATGGAGCTAAGCAGCGCATCTCACCACGCAAACCCACTTAAATGTGCTTACAAGCACCTCAAAGGTCTTATGTGCTTCTCATAGTGATAGGCACATCTGCAAAATAATCAACCCCACCATATTTTGAACCCAGGCCCCTGTCAACTACAATATAGTGCATTAGACCACTAGGCCACTCAGCTCAGAAGTAATGCGGGTGCTTCCAGCAAAATATACTGAATGCCGCTGACAGACTGCAAGTACATATAATGGGAAAAATGGGAGTGTACCTGGGACTGTGCTGCAAACACTACACCAGTACATAGCCAAATAAATAGTAATGGATGTATGTGAGGCCTGGGATAGCAGGCATACCTGTCAACTGTACAGATTGTTGCAGAATGTCCAGAGTTTTGCCCCCTATTTTTGGCCTGGTTTTCAAAAAATAGTATTTTTCTGGCAAAATAGTGGCAAGTCATTAAAGATTGAGGTTAGAAAATCATGACAGACATTTGAGTTTCACACTTCCTACCCTTCAGACAGCACATGCTAATGCAGCACCTGTTATTCTATCAATGATATAAATTTGTAAGAGCAATATTTAAATATTGTCCCTATTTTCAAGCCTTTGTCCCACTTTTCTTTATGGCTTTGTCCAGATTTCTTGCTCTAAGAGGTTGAGAGGTGTGATATCTAAGAGGGCAGTGAAAGCCAACACATTCTGGCTAGGCTTATAAAAGCCTTCGGGCAGATAGCCTAGTACCTACCTATGAACCTATGAACCTATAACAGGTAATTGTTCCCTTTTATCAGCAACATCTTTAAACACACCTGCTAAGGCAGCAATGGCAAAGTACATGTGTACAACTGGCACCCTGTTGCACAACAACTGCCTTTGAAAACTGTTAAATAAAAACAAATGATAACAACACAGGAGGCTCAGATGCAAAAGTTTACTAGTGTACACCAGGAGGCAAAAAACCATACAAGTACAGAGTTTTGTCTGACATGATGCAGGAAATACACAATTTTATATAGTCTTACATTCAGGCTGTGCCCACCTTACTGACGTGGTTAGTCACAGGGCACCTACATCACTATGGTCTACAATATTCTATTCATAAGAAAAAGCTGATGTTATACATTTTAAAAGTTTTCCCATGGGAATAATACAGCCTTGCAAAGCACCTGGTTCGTTATAATGTCTTTCTGTAAATGTTACTCTTCCAAGGTCTCAGGCTAGCTTGAATACAATAGTTGGTTCACTCTTGTAATATACTTCTTTGTTCTTCTTGCAACTTTTACTTTAGCAGCTGTGTCTTATCTCTGATACATTCACAAGGTCAATTATCTCAGAGGAAGGAATAAGAATATTCAATGCTTTATACATTTAATTTTCCTGACCCAGCAGATAATCATTAGTGAAAAACATAAGCTTGCTGAGCTGGCTACTGCCAGGGTCAGAGTTCAAATACACTGCAGCTCCAAAGCTTCAAGCAATTACATGTAAAATCATTCTTATTGCCATATTGTAAATAGAATAAAATGCATTATATACTATTTGCTTTTAAACTAGCACTTTATACATGTTCAAATACATATTTTCTAACATTTCCCTTCCTTTTAATACTTTTTATTCTATTCAGAAACATAAACAATGTTATATCGTCTCCTAGCCTTCTCCTTTAAGGACTTTTAACTAGGCAAGTCATTTAGTTTATATTTCGGAACAAGTTTCGTTTGGAATCAATAGTTCCAATTCAATGTCTTAGTACAAAGTTTCAGTTACAGATATATCAACAAAATCTTTGACTAATCTTTTCATACAGGGGATCCCACAACAGACACATGCTCCTAATAGGAGCAGACCAACACAAATAGCAATCAAAATATTCATTAGGATAGAACCCCACCCACCAAACAGACTCTGGAAAAAGTTCGTCAGTGGGTTTGGTCCTGGTTCAGTCATGGCCGATACCTGCTGTATTACCTCTAGGTGATCATTAATTTCGTGTCGATTGTCTGATATGTACGCACAGCATTCTTCTTTGATAAGCGCACAAGTACCACCTCTCAGCGCTAGGGTGAAGTCAAGAGCCATTCGATTTTGTAGCACAACAGTTCTCATTGCATTCAGTTCGTCAGTCACTAGTTCGAGAGCAGAAAAAGTTGCGTTACTCATTACTTCGAGAAGTTTCGACAGTTTTCTCAACTCCCAGATCGATTTGACTGCTCCATATGCTGGAAATATCCCAGCCCAGGATATAACACTGTCACTCAAGTCCATATGAGTCAATTTTTCTTTATCTTTCACGGAATGATGGTTCTTCCAACCAGCTTCGATTTTTCCCATTGGATTTACAGGTTTTCCGATAGGATCTTCAGGTTTTCGGGCTACATCTCTTACATTTCGTATCTTACCTAGAGGTAATTCTGCAGTATGCCTTATAGCTGGAACCAGATAACCCAAAAACAACTGCGGACCAATTCTCAGGTAGCCATTTGTATGCTTTTTCCCACAAATAAAATAACAGTTTTCTACTTTGGTACTGATGCGGTCTAGTTCTGAATGAAACATTTTCTTGTCTATAACAGACAATTGTTTATGCAAGACAGGATTTCTCTGCACTTCACTTAATGTTGTTTTCATTAAGCTCAAATATGAATCATAATTTGCGTTACAAATAGTGCTTTTATCTTTAGTTTTAATATAGCATTTATAAGATACAGTTATGTTACAGTTACTCCAACCCACTTGGAGTGTATCATTCTTATAGAAACATACAATTCCCCTCTATGTAATAGGCAAATACAATGCAATTTTGTCCTGTGATCTTACAGAACCTGTATCAAAAAGCAAATTTTCCCAAGTCTCATTTATCCCCAAGGGGACAGCGGACATCAACAGTCCCCCAGATGCTGTTGGTATGGCAGTACAAACCCAGCAATTTGAAATGTTCATAGTCTCTACATATACACGCTTCATAGCTAGGTATGTTTTAAAGTTTGGATGCCAGTCTATAGACAGTTCATCACGTTTCTCCACTTTCACTTGTGTGGTTATATGTAGGAAGAACCACAACAAAAGGAAAGTCATCACAATCATAGTCAATAAATGCATAGTTAGCAAGATGATTAAACAATATCTTCAGGGTTGATCTGTATTTTTACTCATTTCGCTCTTGGCCATCCTGCCTTTGTTGTGTGTCAGTCACAAAATGTTTATCAAGCTGAAAATTCTTTACCGGTTTACAGTGCGTCAGGTGGACCCAGGATGACCTTTCAGCAACTTTGACTGCAGTAGGCGTCGCCAACAGTACCTGGTACGGTCCTTCCCACTTTGGACTCGCCCAATTCTTCCTCTTCGTGACCTTCAACCAAACCCAGGACCCTGGGGTCAGCACTGCTTCCAACGGTCTGGTCTGTCTTTTATCTGAAAAGAGTTCAACTGCAAAACAGTTTTATTAGTTAACAGTTTCCTCATATAACTAGCTAATGAGCTGTCAGCCTCTAATTCTGCAGGCATGAGAGCTTTCCACTGTGGCACATAATATGCCCTTCCAAATATCACTTCAAAGGGTCAAACCCTTTACATTTGGAACTGTTCTCATGCTCAGCAGTGCCAAAGGCAAACAGCAAATCCAATTCTTCTGTGTATCATCTACTAACTTCCTCAATTTGTTTTAAAATTCCATTGTACCTTTCCACCAGTCCTGCAGACTGTGGGTGGTAACACAATGATTTTTCAAGGAGATCCCAAAGAATCTCCCAAGTTGGTGAATCGTCTGATTCACAAAATGTGTCCCATTGTCACTATAGATTCTTTCCGGTATGCCAAATCTAGGAATTATTTCTTTTATTAGGGCCTTTGCCACTGTTGCTGCATCCAGATTTTTAGTTGGAAAAGCTTCTACCCATTTGGAAAACATGTCTATAATTATTAAACAGTATTTTTTCCCTTCACATTTGTTCAGTTCTATGAAATCCATACAGATAGTATGGAATGGATATGGTGGTATAGGAAAACTCCCTTGCTTGGGTTTGAATGCTCCTTGTGCATGATGTTTATTACAGACATGGCATGCTGCACAAAATTTTTGTGTGAAGTTTATGAATCCATATGTTTGGAATATTCGATTTACTAACTGTACCATCCCCCCTGTTGAGACATGGCACTGCCCATGGCTCAACAAAGCTGCATATCTAAATAAATTAGACGGCAATATTGTTTTTTCTCTTTGGAGATATACAGTCCATTTTCGAGGATTGCACCTCGTTTCTCCCATTTTTGTTTCTCAGCTTTTGTAGTTAATGTCTGCATTGTTTTTAACATTTCTAAATCTAAAATCTCAGAGGGTTGTAATTCCTCGGTTAAAAGTACAATTTCTGAGTCTGAGGCTGCTTGCTTTGCAGCTGCATCAGCTTTTGCATTTCCTTTTGAAATTGCATCCTGTTGTTTTGTATGAGCTAAACATTTACAAATAGCTACTTTAGTAGGTAACTGAATGGAATCTAACAAGTTCAAAATAAGTTGTTCATGATTAATCGGTTTGCCAGTAGATGTTATCATTCCTCTATTTTTCCATTGCTGTGCGAAAACATGCACTGTAGAGAAAGCATACTGACTGTCAGTATATATGTTCACACATTTATCTTTCGCTAGAGTACAAGCCCGTGTTAAGGCTATCAGTTCTGCTGCTTGAGCAGACAGGTTATGCTGTAAGAGTTGGGCTTCTAAAATCTCTGTATCTGTGACTACTGCATACCCTACTAGATTTTTCCCTGTAGGACCCTTTCTGCATGAACCATCCACGTAAAATGTCACCTCGGCATCATCCAAGGGCATATCAGTAAGGTCTTGTCTGGGCAAAGTTATTTGCTCAATTTCCTGCAGGCAACTGTGTGGTGTGCCATCCACAGGAGTTGGAAGTAACGTTGATGGATTTAATGTTGTACAACGTTCAATTACCATATGAGGTTGGCTCAGCAGTATGGTCATACATGAAAGATGTCTAGCAGGAGATAGATATGCTATTTTCTCTTGCAGTAAAATTATCGCGACTGCATGAGGCACTCTCAATGTGAGAGGGTGGAACAACACCACTGAGGCTGAAGCCTGTACTGCCATTGCAGCTGCGACTACTGCTTGCACACAGTGAGGCAATGATCGTGCCACTGGATCTAACTGTGATGAATAGTAAGCTATGGGGCGTTGCTTATCCCCATGCTGTTGCATCAAAACTGACGTCATGTATCCCTGCTTACAATCTACGGTCTGAAAAAATCTTTTGTGGTAATTTGGAAGTCCTAAAACTAGTGATGAAGCTATCAATTGTTTTAGTCTGCAGAAAGCTGCTTCTGCTTCAGGTGTCCATTGTAATACATCTTGTGCTGCCATTGGTGTTTTATATATTAAATCAGCCAGTGGAGCAGATTCTAAAGCATAGTTTGATATCCAGCTTTGACAAAAATTAGTCGTTCCCAAGAAGGACATCATTTCCTTCTTGGTTGCTGGTTTGAGTGCCTGTAAAATCGCTGTTTTTCTGTCTTCGTCTAATATTCTACCTTCATTGGATATTACATATCCTAGGTATCTAACCTGTTTTCTCCAAAGTTGTAACTTATTTTTGTTTACTTTGTGTCCTTGTGCTGCTAAAAATTTCAATAATGCTATCGTATCTTCCCTGCATTGATGCTGGGTAGGGGCTGCTAGCAAGATGTCATCTACATAAAGTAGAATCTGACTACCTCCTGGTGGAGTAAACCCTGCCAGGTTGCTTGCCATTTCTTGTGCAAATATCGTTGGACTTTCACAATATCCCTGCGGTAGCAGTATAGGTATATCTTTTACCCTGAAATGTAAATGCAAACCAATACTGGCTATCAGGATGTATAGGTATTGAAAAGAAAGCATTGCTTATATCTACCACAGTAAAATATTTTTGTTGTGGTTTTAAATCATTCAACAAAGTGTGTGGGTCTGGCACCGTAGGTGCTCTGGGTATTATTGCATTGTTTACAGCTTGTAAATCCTGTACCATCCGCCATTCCCGTTTGCTTTTTAACAGGAAATAGAGGGTGTTACATGGTGAATCAAGAGATTCTACCAGTACTCCTTCCTTGAGTAATGCTGCTATTATAGGCTTGATTCCTTGCTCTGCATCTTTCCTCAAGGGTATTGTCTTTTGTGGTCTAAATGCTGATTTTGGTGTAATAGTTACTGGTCCTGCTGTTTGAATAAGTCCTACATCTGATTTACCTGTTGACCAAAGAATATCTGGTATATCACACAAGGCTTTTCTTCTTCTTCTAATAAGAATGCTAATCAGCTGTCTTCACTAGTTTGTAAGTGTACAGCTGGATGTGTTTGTGTTAGCCAATTCAATTTCTGTTTTGTATTCCCTGTTCTGATAATTCTAAATCAGTTTGTTTTTCCCACCTTGTTACTTTTTCTCCTAAGTCTGCCCATCTCACATCCTTATTCTTTGTCAAGCTGACATGTGGTAGTCTATTAGATTTGTACAGTGTCATGAATTCCTGAGGTAGTGAACAGCTTACCACACTGTTTCCCTCAGTATCCCAATACAAGGTTCGTAATACTAATCTGTTAGCAGGATTTTGAACAATTCTTGCTCATATTCTTTATCAGGTCCTGGCATGCTACAGTAGTATAGAGTACAATGTAACAAATGCTGTTGGTCAGTGTTAAGGGGGGGGCCTTACTGATGGCTACATTCATCAGTTCTCCGGTTACTGCCCTGGACCAGTCGTAACTAGGTCCTGGCTGTACCAGTAAAAGGTTTCACCCTTGGTCGCACCACAAAAGTATCCATTTGTCTTTGTGCTTCCATACCCTGCATAGTGGGAACTACCGCTATGCCAAATATCTGCATAAGATCTCTTCCCAGTAAGTTTACTGGACATTTTGCAGAAACTACAATTTTACTTTTTTGAGTCATGCCTGAAACAGGGTCAGTTATTGCTATATCATGGGAGAGTGGCTCCCTATATAGCTGTCCATTTGCTGCTTTCACTAATATATAGTCAGGTGATTCAGAATATTCTGGTAACTTTGAAGGGTGTATCAAAGTTCGTGACGCTCATGAGTCACACAAGAATTTCACTTCCCTTCCTTCCACCAGAAGTGTAACTTCCGGTTTTGTGTCTGCCAAATAGAGCTCCAAGCTCAGTAATGCCATATCTAAAATTTCACTTTCTTCATCCTCTACATCTGCTTGCACTTCCTCTGTTCCTTCCACTACATTTACGTTTGCCCTTTGTTTGTTTTCCTTCCTGATGATTTCTGATTTTCATCACTATCATATAGTCAGTCCTCATCACCTTTATTTTCTGTAGTCACCTTTTTATTTAGCCTGCAATCCCTTGCTAAATGTCCTTTCTTGCCGCACTTAAAGCACTCACCTTTCTTTTTTCTTTCTTCAAAATCTTCTGACCTTTTGTCAGATTGTCTATTTCCCTGGGTATTTTTCTTACCCTTTTACCTGACTGTACTACAAAGACCTCTGCTCCGTCTTCAGCTGTGAAGACCTGTGTCTTCTTTTTCTTTTTACTATTAAAGTGTCTTTCAGCATGTATGGCATATTCAAGTAAGGCTTGTAGCCTACTTGTTCGATGATCTATCATATGCTTTGTAATAAAGCTACTGATAGGTGCAATGCAACCTTTCAAAAGCGCATTTTCAGTTGCTGTTCATATGAGGTATCATGTGTCTGATTTTCAGGAATAGCCATACCACTATGGTTATTGAAACATTCCAATAATCTACCATAGTACCCATCTACAGTTTCATTCTCTTGCTGTATGCATTGATTAATGCAAGTCCAATCTGCTCTAGGTTTCCATTTTCAGAAATTCGGTCTGTAAGACCTTTGACTCTGTTGTCTAATTCTGCGTCACTATGTGGGAGTGGTTTAAGTTCTGCATTACGAGGATTCCAGGTGCCACAAATCATGTGCCAGTCTGGACCCACAATCTGTCTAACTACCTTTTCTACTTCTTCCCCATTCAAGTGGTAACTTAGTCTCATACCTTGTAAATCTTGTAAAAACTTTGTGTAATTAACTTTTGGATGAGGGATTCCCTCTGTAGCTTTCGAATATCTTCCGGTGTCCATGGTCTATATACTAGAAGAGTTGGGTCCTGCCCTTCCTGTCCTGCCTGAGGATTTGGTACCTCGATCAGTGGACAGATTTCTTCCTCACTCTCTTCTAGTGTGCTTCTCCCTATTTGATATAAGTCTGTGTCCCCAAGTGTTTTACGTGTCCGGGACCTAGTTTCAGTAGGATCTCTAACAAATGGTTTTAGTACTCTTGTAACTTCAGGATAACGTGGAGGTGGACCAGCTTGTCCTCCTGCTTCATATCCTGAAAAAAGGCATTGGAGGGGGGGGGAGGGGCCGTCGCTATTACTGTATTATTATCCTCTTTGTCTAAAAATAATGTTTTTGCATTTTTAGTTTTCTGTTCCCTTCGGTTTACTTCCTCAATCCACCTATGTGCTTGAGGAATGCCTAACCGCTGTTGTTTTTTTGCCTGACCTTCTGCGTCAGATTTAAGCTGTTTTAAAAGTTTAACTAATGAAATCTTGTTTAATTTACCATCAAATCCGTATTTATTAACCCATTTTGTATAATACCTTACATTATCAGTCCGTTGTAATTGCATATATTTTGCGTCATCAGTTAGGGGCGGATCTCGTGATTTTTTAGTGCACTGATTTCCCATTCTAAAAAAATGTTACATAACCCTTTTCACCACGTGGTATTTCAGTTCCTTACACAGTTTATCTAGAATAACTGCCTACCTTATTCTGTTTCCCTGATCTCTGACAAAATATACAGTAATTTCCTTTTGTCCCTGATCTGTATAACAAATCTCTGACAATGACATTTACTGTAACCTAGTCCCTGATCTAAAACAGAAAAAAGGCAAATATTTTCCTACCTGAGCCTCCTGGGTCGACCAGTTCGAGACCGCTCTTGACCGCAGATCAGAAAGTGGCCAGCCTCTCAAAGCGACAATTCAGTCGGAGGTCTTTGTGTTTCAAGAAGAACCGTTTGGTAGCTTCTCCTGCAGTATTCGACCACGGTACACTCTGATCTGCAGCTTACCAAGGGAATTCGGTTCAAGGAGGACCAAACTGTTAAATAAAACAAATGATAACAACACAGGAGGCTCAGATGCAAAAGTTTACTAGTGTACACCAGGAGGCAAAACCATACAAGTACAGAGTTTTGTCTGACATGATGCAGGAAATACACAATTTTATATAGTCTTACATTCAGGCTGTGCCCACCTTACTGACGTGGTTAGTCACAGGGCACCTACATCACTATGGTCTACAATATTCTATTCATAAGAAAAAGCTGATGTTATACATTTTAAAAGTTTTCCCATGGGAATAATACAGCCTTGCAAAGCACCTGGTTCGTTATAATGTCTTTCTGTAAATGTTACTCTTCCAAGGTCTCAGGCTAGCTTGAATACAATAGTCGGTTCACTCTTGTAATATACTTCTTTGTTCTTCTTGCAACTTTTACTTTAGCAGCTGTGTCTTATCTCTGATACATTCACAAGGTCAATTATCTCAGAGGAAGGAATAAGAATATTCAATGCTTTATACATTTAATTTTCCTGACCCAGCAGATAATCATTAGTGAAAAACATAAGCTTGCTGAGCTGGCTACTGCCAGGGTCAGAGTTCAAATACACTGCAGCTCCAAAGCTTCAAGCAATTACATGTAAAATCATTCTTATTGCCATATTGTAAATAGAATAAAATGCATTATATACTATTTGCTTTTAAACTAGCACTTTATACATGTTCAAATACATATTTTTCTAACAAAAACCATGCACATTATGGTAGATGCAGAAAACATGTGTCACAGACAGTATGTATGCACATATATCTTGCAAATACACCTGCTACAACACTGACTCAGTAGCTCAGTCTGTTAAGTACCATGCATGTAGTATATTTTGACACACAAAGTCCTGGATTGGAATCCATTGTGTTGCACATCAATTACATTTTTTTGAACACAGCAAGTAATAACCGAGTCATGCAATTTTAACCCACACATGTTGCTGCTACTGCATTAACTGCTATCCATGTTTGTAAGTCAAAGGCCTGTATGTAGGGACACACTGCACATATTAGTATAGCCAAACTACATGCTGCCTACTACTCTGTGATTGGAACTGTTACATAACGGATGTATTTTACACACATGCCTCAGTTGGACTGTAAAGGGTACCCTTACCTTGGCTGTGCTGTGATGACACAGCTGACACGGCTGCCTCAGTTACACATATAGCTTCCAGTCCTCCAAAGAGTTCACACACCCCATGTATCCTAGGCTGCAGCAGCAGCTGCAGCCTGGAACATACACAGCTGTATGTTAAATTAGCTGCTACAGACCTGCCATACCTCACAACCCCCTAGAACAAGGGATCCAGACAAAAACATACATAAAGGGTGGGGGTGGGCAGGGACATGTTTCACAGGTTGCCTCCACAAAGATAGTAAGCTGATAGAATAGCAGCTACTGCATCAGCATGCTTATTCTGATGGGTATGATGTCTGACATTCACGTGTCTCTCTCTCCTTACTGACCTCAACCCACAATGCTTACCACTGAACTGCCAGATAATCACAATGTCATGGGACAGTGGCCAAACATATCAGGCAAAACTTTGGACATACTTCATAAATCTCAACAGTGGACAGTATTTGTACCTACCTTCTGTGATGCCATAGTCTTCACACTTCACTAATGTACATCTTAAAGACTAAGAAAGAGGCCAATGCCTACATGAAGGCCTTACATATTGCACTATGGTGCCATGTCATTGACTAATGAAAGTGTAATCCAGCTGTTTTGGATGCACTTAGCAAGTCTGAGCCACAGACTGGTGCACAGGCAATTACCTGTTAATGAGCATTCCCTACAAAAGGCAATCATCTGCCTATAGGGGAAAAGGTATGTATGTTGCTTTATTCAGACACACTATGGTTTAGCAAGCTGTTTGCAGAGGATCTGGTCAAAAAAGGATTACTTAACTCTACCAGGTATGTAATACATGTGCCCATATAATGGGATGCAGATGGGAGGATGGAGGTATGGGAAAAAGGGATTACAACAGTAAGCCTGTAGTACATCTATGGCATTGACATGTTGGTTATACTCTGCTGTCCAACAGCTACAGGCATGCCTCTCAACTGTCCCTGCTTTGAATCAAATCACAGCTCTGCCCTGTTACTCCCTCCTACAATGGTTGGCTCCTGTAGAAAAGCTAGTAGATTATGGGTTAGATATACTGATGGCAAGTAAGGGTGTACACAGGTGTAATATCACACACTGTACTGTAATTCTCCTCCTCTCAGTCTGTCAATGTCACACAGAAATTGTTCAGACCTTTATTGTAAAGGTGTCCCTGACTGTCCCTGATGTGCTTTTGTTAAGTCACTGTTTTGTTGGCATTCATACCTCATTGCTTAAGAGCTATGGCTAACATACCTGTCAATCCCTTACAGGAGGAATTCAGGTCATAGCCATTATTAGTGGGGGGACACAGGCCCATACTCAGTGACAGAGTGTGCATATTGGCCATACAAAGTAAGACTATGAATAGACTAATGGAGGTTACTGTAGCATAAGTGTTTTGTGAGGGGTCTGGCATGTGACAGCCAGATTCTCTATATTCTGACAACAACCATCAATGACTGGCCAACCGTTTGTCAGACATCCACATGTTTGTGCCAAAAGGACCACATATATGTGGCACACATTCACATTATGCAAACATATGTGTAGTGGAGAGGTAGGATGCCTACAGGGAAGATATACTACAGCAGGTTTGTATTGCTGTCTGTCACTGCGGCACACTGTTATTGTTGGACTGTCCCCATGCAGTTTTAATAGCACACAGCTATTTGTCAGACAGTGGCTGTATGACATATTAGTGGGACTTTGCCCATAGGGGACACGTGACAGTAGACTGCAGTGATGGGCGTAGAGACATACAGCACACTCTGTCACAGCACACAGGGACATAACTGTTATTGCTACTATCTTGGTGTTAGCCACACATGTATTGTGTTAATAGACTTTGGGGTATGACATGTGAGGGAGTGATCAATAGTGCAGTCTATTTTGGTTGCGCAGGATCTGTACATAGTGAATGTCCATGTATCTGGTCCTGTGATGTGATTCCCTCTTGTTGTCTTTCAGGAACAATGTATCACAGGAGGCACCCAGCATTTACAGCCGCAGAAAATAATGTTATCCTGGATTACCTCAGACTGCATTACCACATTCTGCTGTCCAGGAGTCGCCAAAATCATGACTAATGGGCAGCACTGTGGGCTGACCTTGTCATGGCAGTGAACCAAATTGCCCAACAGGACAGGACCTACGAGCAGGTCTGACACCGGGCCACAGATATAGTCAATGCTGCATGGCAATGGGCAGCTGCTGTGGCCAGGGATCATGCTGCCACCAGTTGAGAGCCTGCAACAGTACAAGCACTCTCAGCCACAGAGGAATTCCTGGTGGACCTGAGATCAGCCACCGACTCCCAGCCATCCCTCACCCCATACATCCTGGAGGTGGGTGCCACAGTGTCCACATCAGAGGAGCTTCCAGGTAAGCTTATTGTGTTCATCAGTGTAATACTGTATCAGTCATTGTGGCAGGTTGTGCGTATCAGTACACAAGTGTCAAGTTTATCTGCATTGTGGGAGGTTGGTTTTAACGCACAGTTGTGCACACATACTCAGAATGTCAGCAATGTAGGCAGTAACACATTAGCTACTGTATATGTGGATATGCACACATATTACCTTGTAACAATGCAACATGTGATATTGCTGACAATACCTCTCCCTCACATTTTCATAAGAAAGTCAGGTGTGGCCGGACTCTGAGGTCCTGTACCTGGTAAGTGTGGTACTGTTGTTTGACAGATTGTATATACCCTAAGAATGTTAAGGGTTGCCATTTTGCTCTAGGCACAGCTGTTATGCTTAGCCAAAGTAGAGTAGATGTATGCTCCATTTCAGAGCAGCTAACTGAAGTGCACAGATGGGTAATCACAGCTTTGTATTTGTAGGAACAATAACACATTTGGACTTATTGTTAAGAAGGACTATGCAGTCTGCTATACAAGAGGCAATCACTCTAAGATGCCTGTTCGCACACAACAGGGAGATGGTACATACCTGAGGCACTAATACTGCAACTGGCATATTATATTCAAGAAAGGTGCACTAGGTTTTTAGGGGTAGGTCTATCAGATACACTGTCATATTGCTTATCTCACAGGTGTATTGTACTGGCAATGTTAACCAGATATAGCTGTAGTGCATGTTATAAAGGGCCTGTCTTGTCTGTGTATATTGTATGTTGGTGTGTTGTGCATAGGATCAGAAATAAGATGTGGGATGTGTAATGCAGTTGTGACTCCTCATCTGTATGTGTCTGTGTGGATTACCATGCATAATAGTGCAGCTAGTAATGCACTGATTTTGTCTTCCTCCTCACAGGTGAATGTGGGAGTTGGCGTCTGTCCCCCTCACAACCTGATGTCAGTGCCTCTTCAGACTATGATGATGATAGTGCCCATAGTGAGGCACAGGTGAGGTTGTTGGATGCTGAATCTGTCCCAGGGTTGACATCCCACTTCCCCCCCCATTGCCCCCCGCATACAGTCAGTATGCTCACAGATACACAGTCCCCTGAGGCCACAGATATCGGACAGTCAGTGGGTGGCAACACTGAACAAGACAGTGTGACAACTATGGCATCAGTGAGTGTAGACACTGGCCATAGCCAGAGAGCTGACAAGGTCCCACATAGGCGGATTGATGGGAGTGCTCAAAGGAGGACTGCTGCCCATCCACTGCTTGTCACAGGTGTCACATCACAAGTCACTTGCCACCTGTTTCAGTCCATCATGGAGGCACAGACATGTTCCGAACACAACACCAGATGGATGCTCAGGATTATGGATGCAGCACACTCTAACATCTGTGGCTGCCTCCACCACATTGGTGATGCCATGGATTGTTTCACTTATGTAGTGGACAGACAGTGGACTGAGACAGTGTCAGTCTTTCACCAGACATTGTATGTGCTGGTACATCTGGTTGGAGTAGGGCATCAGACACATGGACAAAGGTCAGCAACACCATCTGCTGAGACTCCACATGGCCATACACACTCATGCTCCCATAGCGGCAGTACCTCCAGCACTACAGAATGAAGGGTGCTGTCCACACCACAACATGGCAGAGCATGGACATGTGGTCCTGGGTGGTCCTGTAGTGGACATGAGCCCAACAGATAGCAGTCACCATCAGCTACTAGCACTGCATATGACCCTGGGCATGGTGGTGCCAGTGCCATTCCTGGAAGAGCCAGTTCCCATGTTCATGGCCAGAGATGGTGAACAGTCCACTCGGCCATGTATGTTCCACAGCTGTCCAACATACACATGTGTAGGGCTAGCACTGGGCTTGACTGTGTACAAGCACACCCTCAAACATCACTGTCACATGCAGGTCACCAACAGACACACAAGGCACCTCTCCATGGCCCATCTACCCAGCACTCCTTCCTGACTCACACACATACTGTCAACTGTTTGGCTCAGCCTAGGCCTGTGGCTCCTCCATGCCACACTCTGTGCATGTGATGATACCTGTGTCACATCCCTGCCATCCCTGCCATCCATGCCATTGATGCAGGGACATGCAAATATGTGTCTGTTGCACAGGGTGACTATATTACTTTACATGTAGTTGTGTAGTGTGGTATTGTTATGCCATGCCAGGTGTTGTGGGCCATGACAGGTGCTGTATGCTGGCATGTGTCATTACTACACATCAAACTTTGTGTATCTTTGTTACATGATATTAGACTAGTGTTAATGTTACAGAATGACTGGTGTCTCACAGACCTGTGTATGTTTCTGTTCCAGGAGTCTGAGTGGCTAAGCTATGGAGACTTGGTAGCAATAGAGCAGCACAGGATGGCATGGCAGCAAAGGAGAAATATGACATTGGCAAGGTACAGCTGTATACGTGCATGGTTACCTAGGTGCATATATGTCGAACAATGTGTCAGGGACAATGGGGCCAGTCAATGTAATCATGCATTCATACCCTGTGACAAGGTCTGCTACCCTTGATATGTGTCACCTGGGTGTTCCATACATATAAATGTAGGTGGTCATGGATAGCAGTTAAGCCTAGGTAGATGTGGGCTATTTAGGGCCATCAGCTAGTCACGGGGCAGTACAATGCATTACCATTGCACATATATAGTCCATATGTGTAGTGCTACAAGGGAATATATAGGTACACACACACACACACACACACTTGACTTATGTGAGATTAGAACCCCTAATTATCTAGTGGTATACACCATAGCATAAACTGCTTTTTGCATACACCATGGAGCTTATCTATTACTAGAATGTTAGCCAGTGCTGTTAAAGTGGATAACATCAGCAGGCCATGTACAGGAGGACAATAGAGAGGCTGGCAAGTAGTCACATGGCCTCTAACTAAAACAAACGAACCTCATCTAGAAAAGAGTAATTCCTGCAACTACTGCCTAAGGGCACCTACCTGGGAGTGAACTACCTTATTTTAAGGTTAAGACCAGAAATTTGTATCTATATCTAAATAATTTTATTGTGTGCTCTGGGTCCAAAGGCACCTCTAGTTCATATCCCATAGCCTTAAACTACCCTTAATTCTAACTCCAAAGCACATTCTTATCAGTTAGTGTGCTAATTGTGCTATACTCTTGCTCATACTGTTTTTCCTAGGTTCCCCTTACTATTATCCTATAACCTATTTAACAGTTTAACCATTAAAAATAAATAAACTTTAACAGATTTTAAATAAATAAGAGACAGCCTCTTATCACATAACTCTTACCTGAGTCCTCCACATGTTTGAACTGAATTAGCCCTGCTCCGCTCACCCTCACTGCATTCAGGCTCGCTCCGCGCCCCTCCCTGCCCCCATTTCCCACCCGCCCCCCGTACCTCCCCTTTTATAGGTACCTAGCCACACCCCTTCTACTACTATAACCTATCAACTCTATTATCACTTCTCCCTCCCATTTATCCTCCCCACCTATCAGCAAATAGCCGTCATTACCGCCCCCCTCCCTCCCCCCCCCAATTTCACAACACCTTTCCCCTGAACCTGCTTCTCACAATAGTTAACACAAACTTGTATATTACCAAAATGTTGCCATATACCCTATTACCCACCCTTATTGTAACCTACATCCTAACTATGTATGAAACCCAACAACTTACCTGGTATCACTGCCCTGTAGGACACACTATATCCCCAAATGAAAAACCAGCCTTTTTCAGTTATACATTACACCAGGACACTAAAATAAGTCATAACTTACCCTCACTTATTATTCAACACAGAAATAACCCACGCCACATCGGTACCAAAGCCAAACTTTATGACAAACTTTTAAATAAACTTATGAAAACCATTAAAGAGTATAAACTAAGCCTTATAATCTGTGGAGATATTCACCCCAATCCAGGCCCTAGTACCCCGAACTTACCATCTAATAGAGACAGCTATAACAATAACATAATCAGTAGACCCACCAACTCCCTCTTGATCTGCCATCTTAATATAAGAAGTATAAACAAAAAAATACATGAACTTCATGCCCTTTTAGCTGTCTATTCCCCTGAGATATTATGTCTATCTGAAACCTGGCTGAAACCATCTACCACCGACAATGAAATCCTTCCACCTGGCTATAATCTACACAGACTAGATTGGACTATGAGGAAAGGGGGGGAGTAGCTGTCCTGTATAAATCCGAACTGACTTTAACTACTGAAATTATTCAGCCACCTCAAATCAACAATTCCGAAATATTAGCTACCAAATTTCAACTGAACAAAAGTAAAAGCATTAATATTATCTGTATGTATATTCCCCCAGGAAACAATGTAGCTACACTTGAGGACACCCTTCATTGGCTATCCTCTCAGTATACCCAAGAAACCCTAGTCCTGGGGGACGTCAACATTGATTGGGGCTCCTGTTCATCAAAATCCCCCTCCATTCATATCAACCTCCATGAATTCTCTCAAACCATAGTCACCCCTACCAGATATGGCAAACACTCCCAAAAGAGTATACTAGACTGGATACTGGTAAACAGTAACCCCCAAATGTACACTGCAGGTACCCTCCCAGATGAACTAAGTGATCATCTCCTGACCTATATAATTAAACAAAAAACTATTACCCCACAACAACCCTTGTTTAGGAAAGTCAGAAGCAAAAGAGACCTTGATCCTACTAAACTTCAACTGGAACTGAAATCCTGCAACTGGATTATACTAAAGCATCTCCCCTTAGATGAAGCTGTAACCTATTTTAGCAACAAATTTATTGAAATCCTAGACCTACATGCTCCTGCCCGCCTAATAAGAACAAAAGGTAATAACATACATTGGCTTTCCAAAGATACAAGAACAAAAATTAACAGTAGAAATAAACTATGGGCTACCTGGCGATCTACTAAAAATCCTCATGATCACAATAAATATAGACATGCGAATGAAACAAAAGATTTGTCCTACTGGATAAAAACACTACTACAGTAGGCTACAGATGAATAACCAAAACAATCCCCAAAATTCTGGGCAGGGATCAACAAATTATTGTATCCAGGTAAAACATCAACACCCAACCCAGCTGCCAACTCAAATCAAACCCCAGAACAGGT